>NC_081852.1:43031107-43208917 GCF_963259705.1 Myotis daubentonii
CGGTTAACAATGCGGATTAATCAATAACCGGTTAACAATGCGGATTACTAACCGGTTAGTACTGCAGATTAGTCATTAACCGGTTAGTAATGCGGCTTAATTATTGACCGGTTAATAATTCGGATTTTGTGATGAAAGAAAACATGATAATTTCAAGAGAAATATCAAACGTGCTTTATTCAAAGTAATGTCTATCACTAGCACTTTTCTTCCACATAAAGTAATGAATTAAAACTTCCCGCAAATACTCTTTTTTTGACATGAAATTCGACATTTTTAAGCATAAAAATATCTATGATGTTAACACCTTCAGAAAATTTGACACATGAAGTTCTGAAGCTTATTGTCAATACAACAAAATAGCATACATATCAAAGCGCATACGTATCAACACATGTGTAACCCCACCAATTGAAAAAAATCCGCATCATTAACCGGTGCACCTAGTAGTTTGCATACAAGTGCGCTAAGGGCTCGAGGTGGCCGTCACCCCATGACTGCAGGCACAGCCCTCCCTCCGTCCACACATGGGCCCCACAGAAGCCTGCAAAAGGACCCTTCAGGGAGCCTCGGGGGAAATCAAACTGCTCTGGGACCCAAAAGAGACCGTTCAGGGAGAAATCTCATGGGCGGGAGTAGTTAGCATGTGAGCTCCCGCAGGTCAAGCAAGTCTGTGGTCAGACAAAGCACCGGGAAGAAACAGACCACGGTGCTGGCTGTGCCGAGATCCGGGCGGCGGGTTTCTGTACTTGGGTATGTTCAGTTCTCTACACTGAGCGCGAATTCCGTGTAATACGAAGAAAAGCAGAGACTCAAAAATGCTGTGCAGGCCGGAACGGGCTCAGGCAGACCAAGAGGAAGGAAGGGGGCTGGGGAGTGGGGGCTATTTTATTCCCAACATCACAAGCAGCACCCCCCTCCCCACACACGTTCCCTCTGAGCAAAAACAGTGGGCTGCCTCTTCACACATGACTTCCAGCTCATTCCCGGAGCGGGGCCGGTAGGAGCAAAGGCCCCGCGGTGGGGGCGGGCTGGCGCTGGGGGGGCCCCAGCGTGGCCTGAGTGGAGGAAACAAATGGGACAGAAGCTTGGATGTCGCCTATCCAGCAGCAGGCAGCCTCTGAGACATGATCAGGTTCCCATCTGCAAAGACCCCCCAATCTGCCGTGAGGAGAAGGGCGTGCAGGGGGCAGGAGTGGGTGCAGGGAGTTAAGAACAGAAGCCCATTTAGATGTGTTACCAACACACGTCCAACTTAGAAGGAGATCCATTCGCTCCTCAGAGGAAGAGGCCTGCATCTTGGCAGGCCCCTCCCGGACCCGATCTCCGCCAACGACAGTGGCCCACGCCCAGGCAGCCACGTCCTGCTGTGTAGTCCTACACTGCACGCCTAAGCGGCGCCATTCACAGGAGTCCCTGCCTCGGACTCCACTCCAGGAGAAGAGGGTGCACACGAAAGGCACTCAGCGACGGGGGCTGCATCCCCCTCCACTTCCCAGGACCCTCATGACCCTCATCTACGTGAGGCATGTGTCCATGCTGCCAGGGGGCAGTGAAAACACGATTCCTAAGAGTAACACTAGGCCCCCGCCCAGGGGAGCTCGCCTGCCTACAGGCACCCTGAGCGCACTCTCTGCCTAGACAGCGTGCCATGGGACCTCAGAGAGTGAGGGGCTTGGTGAACATGGCAGGGGGTTGGGGGGAGACAAGCAGGGGTTCTTGGAAAAAGAGAGATGAAGTAACATTCCTGAATGAATTTATTTTTTTTTTTTTTGGTGTTGCTAAATCTAATTTTTATTTTTCCGAGATAAAATTTTGATGCTGCACGATGCTTTGTAGATTTACAGACCCCACCCGCACCCCAGTAAACCCTTGAGAAAGGGAATGCTGGAGAGAGGTGGAGGAAAATGCTTCCTTCGCATCCTCACCACAACTTGGGATCAGAGCCTGCTGGGGACGGAAGACACAGGTGTGGCCGATGTCACAGCTGGAGCTGGTGGGTGCTCCATTGTAGGTGACCTGGGTGGGGAAGGCTCAGGAGCATGGAGTGCTGGGCCTCTGTGGGGAGGCAGGGCCAACAGGAAAGCTGGGCCCAGTCCAATGACTGCCACAAAGCATGCTGGGAAAATCCCCACTGTGGTGGGGAGAGCATCACAGTTGCCAGGGCAACGGCTCTGCCTGATTTTCCATGCACTCAGTCCTGGATTCCCTCCTCCCCTCCCAGCTGCAGAGGGTCCACCAGTGAGGAAGGGGATGGTGGGCATAGCGACCCTGGACTTTGCAGCCAAAGGGGAACCTGTTGAGGCCGGGAGGGTGGGGGCTGTGCTCTCTCTCCAGCACCCACTGGAAGGGCTCCAGGCCCTGCTGGCCTCCTTGGGAGACACCCTGGACCCCAGCAGGCGCTGCTACTCACAGTGAGTTCAGGGAGCGGAGGCCCTGGAAGGCATCAGGCGCGATCTCTGCGATCTGGTTGTTGCTCAGGTCTCTGCAATGAGAGAGAAAGAGGGTGGCTGAATCCCTCAGCGGCTACCAAGCCGTGCCTGGTCCCCTGCCCCTCCCAGATGCCACGGGAGGGCAGGGGCTGCTTTGAAATTAGAAAAGTGAGGGGCCCCTTCTCCCCTCCATCAGGAAAACCCACGGCCCTATCCCCCTGTGCGGTCCCAGGGTCCTGCGCAGATGGGACACTCCAGCCTTGGTCTGTTTCGACAGCTTTCCCCCACCTCCCAGCTTCCCCAACATCCCCTCTGATGTCCATGGCGGCTCCCATTGGTGCCCAAGCTGAAATGGAAGGATGATAGTCTGGCCATATGCCAGACTCGGGCTCAACATTTAGGCCTCAGGACAACCCTGCAAGGAGGTCACACCACTGCCAGCCCACGTCACAGAGGAGCCACCTCAGGGGCAAGACCACCAGGCAGCAGCTTGCCCAGAGGCAGCTGCTCCCTCCCGCCCCTGCTGACTCTCAGGAAGCAGGGGGAGGCACTCACATCCTCCGCAGCTTTCTGTAGGGAGAGAAGGCTCCCGGGGGAATGGACTTGATTCCGTTGAGCTCCAGGCGGCTGCGGGTGGAGAACACAGAGGGGGCCCCCGGTCAGGTCGCCCCAGTCTGGGCTGCTGCCTGCTGGGTTCACCCACCCAACCATGCCCTCTGTCCCCCTGTCCTGCTCCCAACCACTGTCTGGAGTCAGCGGGCTGGCACAGGCAGATGTGAGCTCCGTTATCCCAGGCTGCCATGGCTGAAAGGCCCACAGATGATGCGAATTCTAAGAACCCAGTCCTAGCGGACACCCAGCTGGGTTGGACAGATCGACGTTGCCCAGCCTGGGCAGAGAGCTCGGCCCGCCAAAGCACTGACTTCTCCATTTGCACTGAAGGACCTTGAAGCAAGTCCTTGGGTGGCATCCACTGCAGCTCTTCCCTGGACCACCAGAGCCTGGCCCAGCCCCAGAGCCTGTGCCCCGTGCCTGCCCTGCCCTGTACTCACATCTCCGTCATGGTCTCGGGCAGGTTGGCAGGGATGGCGGTGAGGCCTTTGCCACGGCAGTCCACAATGCCGTTGCTGCAGGAGCACATGGCCGGGCAGGAGCCGGAGGAGAGGGTGCAAGAGGGCACGTGCCCTGCCTCCCCCTGGCCTGTGGAAACAGTGGGCTGTGACCTCGGGGTGTCCCGTGTCAGCACCTCCCTCCTGAGATACAGACTGATGAGTAGGGACGGGGCACATGGTGTTTCTCTGGATGAGGATGAACCCGAGATCACCAAGAACTGCCGTGTAACCCTGCGGGCACCTGGCACACAGAGGACCTTGTGAGATGTTTGCTGGACTTGAATCTCGACCTGACTGTGCTGCTCAGAAGTGGGATTCAGGTGCCAGGAAACCCCCGCCTGAATTCTGAAGCCACAGGTTCTCATCCAAGTCACTCAGCTCAACCTTGGAGGAGCATAGTATTATTGTGCCCATTTAACAGGTGAGAAGACAGAGTCCTCAATATTAATTAATGTGTGGAAACGCACACAGCTGATAGATGCTGAAACTAGGATAAGCCCAGTGTCTGATAAATTACTGTAATTGAAGTATAAGTTATATACAGGGTGCTGTCTTAAGTGTATAGCTGATTTCTACTTATGAATATACCCCCCCCCCGACATGTAACATTTCTATCACCCACAAAGGCTCGGCTACCCTTTGAGACCCAGCACTAAAGATTTCTTCTGCGTTTGTGGACTTCACATACTGAAATCAGACAGCAGGTCCTTGTGTCTGGCTTCTTTGGCTCAGTATAAAATCTTTGGCACTGTGTCTGTATCAGTAGGTGTTTTTTTAACTATGACTAGAATTCTATTGCACAGATGAGTTATAAATAGTTACTCCACTCTTGTTGGTGGACATGTGCGCTGCCTCCGACTCTGAGCTGCTGTGAAGAAAGCTGCCTTGGATATTCTTGGACACGCGTGTTGGCAGAGCATATGCACACACCTAGCAGGAGCTGCAGGGTCACGGGTAGACATATGCTGGGCTTTCGTAGATTCTGCTGAACAGTGTGCGAAGCGGCTGAGCCGATTTACACGCCCACCAGCGTTTTAACCTCTAACCTTTGCTTGGCTCCCCTGAAGGGTGGGTGCCAAGATCAGAAAAGACAAAGTCCTAGGCCCTCTTGCAAATTGTGGCAGCGCCTTCTCAGGAGAGGGGTCCACGGGGGAACAGATGGGGGGGGGGTGCCTGAATATAGAAACCAAGGTATTCAAATGCAAAGAAAAAGGTCTCACTTCAAAATAATTGTCCCAGTGAAGTATCCACTCCTCTTCCTAAAACCTGGGGCAGCTGCAATTACTCAGAGGGGCGCATCAGCCTGACGCTCCTCACACACGAGTGCACACCCACGTGTGCACACACAAACACACGCTCACACACTCATACTCCTGTACGCACACTCACAACCACATAGTCACACGCTCACATGCTCACACACACACACAATCACACATACAGTCATACACTCTCTCCACATGCACCCTCACATTCACACAGTCACACACACACATATGTATATGTGTGTATATTTACTGATTTCAGAGAGGTAGGGAGAGGGGGAGAGAGATAGAAACATCAATGGTGAGAAAGAATCATTGATCAGCTGCCTCCTGCATGCTCCCTACCGGGAATCAAGCCCGGAACCCGGGCATGTGTCCTGACTGGGAATCTAACCATGACCTCCTGGTTCATAGGCTGACGCTCAACCACTGAGCCACACTCACACTCTTGTACACACACTCACACAGACACACACACACACACACACTCAGCAGCCCTCAGCTCAGCAGTGCTCAGGGGCAGCCTCAGTGCTGCCAGTGCTGTGGGGGAGGGGAGCCTCACTCGGATGAGAGGCTGCCGGGCCCAGTAGACACTCCTCCCTCAGCGCTCTAAGCGGCTGGCAGGCTCACTCACTGGTTTGGGAGAACGGGCAGCCCCTCATCCTCTGTTGTGAATCTGAACCGTCCATTCACTCAGCAAACCTTTCTTGAGCATCTCTCTGTGCCAAGCACAGGCCAAGTGCTGGGGATACGGTCAGAAACCACAACCGCATCGTCCATGTGCCTGGGGCCAGGGAACAAGGCGGGAGGGGGTGCCAACAGGTCCAGCCTGCGAGAAGGCTGGGGTGGGAGGCACCTGCTCCGGGAAGGGCCCAGGCGGGCCCCGCTGGGACACACTGAGTGACAAGGCCAAAGGGCGGCCGGGGGAGGCTGAGATGACCCTGCCCCGGCCTCGCAGAGCTTGGGGACAGTTTGGACTCTCCCAGGGGGCTGGTGAGTACCAGGCAGCAGTGACCTGCCCAGACCTGTGGGTCCTTTCAGGTCCTCTGGCTGCATATGGAGACGGAAGGGGCTAGAAAGGAAGTGGGTGGGCAGGCAGGAGGCTCTCATAGCCGAGGCGAGATGGGCCAATTCAATGACTTTTCAGACAAGGCCGTCACAGAAGGGAAGGGGTGGGAGGGGAGGGGAGGGGTGAAGGACAGGAGGTCGGACAGAGAGGGACAATGTGGGAGGAGGCGATGGGCGGACAGGAAGAGAAGATGGCTGTGGCAGGAGGGACAAAGGAGAGAAGGCAAGAGGTGATATGTGGAGACAAAGGCTTTGGGTGAGAACAGGAGATAATGGATGGACAGGAGGGGGAGATGGGTGGACACAGGAGATGACAGATAAAGACAGAATGTGATGGGTAAAGAAAGGAGGTGATGCCCAGAGACAGGTGGTGATGGGAACAGAAAACGGGTGGAGACAGGAGATGGTGGGTGGTCTAGAAGGCGATGGAGGAGGACAGGAGGTGATGAATGTGCCAGAGGTCAAGTGTGGTGGAGACAGGAAGTAATGGGGGGAACGTTAGGGGGAGGCTGCAGAGGCAGGTGATGGGCAGTCGAGATGGGCAGTCGAGAGCCCCAGCGGGCCTGCACCCACCTGAGCAGCTGAACTCGCTCTTCTGGACCTCGGCCACATTGAGGCCACGCAGGCCGGCGGGGCCTGAGCACTGGGTGAAGAGCCCGATGGTTGGCCGCTGCCTCAGCCATTGCGAGAGCCAGGCCAGGTGGCAGTCGCAGAACAGGTGGTTGGAGTGCAGGCGGCTGCAGGGAGACAGGGACGCTCACAACCCACCTGGGGCCCCCAGACCCCGGCCAACGAATGGGAACCCCTCTACCCAGGAGGGGCCGAGCGCCATACTACACTTGACCAAGCACAGTCCATGCGCAGTCAGCCCACAGCTCCAACCTGGGGACTGTCGGCAACAGCAGGAAACTCCCAGCCGCGGCCCCTTCCCTCCCAGCATGCTCAGGGGCCTCGCCTGGACTGCATTTTGCCCGGCTCTTGTCGATTCACCTCCCTGAACTCATACAGACCCACTGACCCAAGTCACATAGCTCATTTTCAAGCACAAAAAGAAATCATTGGTTTTCCAAGGAAAAATCAAATATAAATGACACTCAACCTCCTTTCATGTCAGATGACCTCCCCTGACCCCACCCTGGCTGGGCGCTGGGGGTGCAAGAAGGAGCCCGCTCCCCTGCCTGTGGAAGTCTGCGCCTGGCTCCCCACTGCCCGGGCACCGCCAGCTCGGGGCTGTCCTCCCGGCCACCCGGGCTGACTCACAAGGTCCGCAGCTTGGGCATGTGGTTGAAGCTGGACACGGGGATGGTGGTGATGTTGTTGTTGTTCAGGGTCCTGGTGGGGAAACCAGAGTCTGTTAGCGTCTGTCCAGCAGGAGCTCACGTGGGAGGGAGAGCAGGGCTTCTCTCTGACAAACAGGCAGACCCTCACACTGTTCCCCGGTCCACCCGCAAGCTGGGCCAGCTCTGGGCTGGACCTGGGGCCGGGGGGTGCGGGGGGACAGGGCAGGGGGCCTATGCCAAAGAGCATGAGACACAGAGCCACCGCCAGGGAAAGCCCTGAGCTGCCTGATCAGGAGGCAGCTGTGCCGCAGCCTCGAGGCGGGTGGGACAGGAGAAGCCAGGAGAGGGACAGGTGCAGGCGTGGGGTCTAGACAGCCACGTGTCAGAAACTCCTGGAAGACACAGCCATGGCCCTGGAGTCATCATAAGCAGGATAAGCCTCGGCCATGCTCCTGCGGGCACGATGACTGCGCGAGCATGCGTCCTGGAGGGCCTGCCACGCCGCCCAAGTCTCCTGCCTCCTGTGCTCTCCGAGGCCCCCACGCCCGCTGCCTGGGCCCCACCCCACCCCACCCCCCTGGCACCTGTGCCAGCCGGACTCCCGGAGCCTCTCTTCCCTCCCGTGTGTTACTTACAGCACCTCCAGCCCCCGAAGAGCCCGGAAGGCGCCTTCCTCGATGCAGCTGATCTGGTTCTTGTCCAGCTGTCTGTGAAGCAAAGGGAGGGTGTGCAGAGGACGGCACATCGCTGAGAGCAGCGTCCACACATCCTGACCAAGCACTCCATTCCATTTTCTTTGAAAAAGGCCTGACCCCATCCCTTGTTCAGAACAAATGTGTCCATCCAAATAGTAAATAGTAAGCACTTAAAGTATTCCTTGTTTTTTAGTTAAAACAATACATGTAAATAAAAGTTTTATTCGATGCCTCTTCCTAACCTTGCCCCTCTCCTGGAGAGCAGGCACCCACCCCATTGTGGAGACCACCTAGAAGGTGCTGGCAGCTGAGGAATGAGTCTGTCACAGCAGCCATGGCAGCCAGAGCCGGGGGCAGATCCCAGCCCCAGTGCCCAGGGGGGCTGACGAGCTGTGGCTACCTGGAGCGCTGCTCTCAGAATACACTGACGCCTGGACCGGGCTCCTTGGGAAAGAACGCGGTGATCAGTTACCAATGTCTGCTACAGGCACGGGAGGGGGCAAGGGGGTGTCGGGAGTGACAAGCATGCCAGGCATTTGCCACGTCTCGTGCAAACCTCAGAACAAGCCCGTGAAGTAAGTGTGATATCCTCATTTCACAAAACAACATGTTGAGGCTCAGTGAGCTAACTGACTTGCAGCAGCTTATGCAATAAGTGCCTGAAAGAGGAAATTCAAGCCCAGCTCTCCCAATCTCCAGAAGGGCAAGGGCACGGAGACTGTCCGTTCAAATGGACCCAGAACATCACCCTGGCAGCCCACAGCCCTCCAAGGTGGCCCGTTTCCTCCCACTCCAGATGGTTCCAGAAAACCATGCGGGCACTGCCACCTCAGACCAGAGACCAGCTCCGTGGCTGCCTGAACTCCAGGGCTCGGGGAGCCCACGAGAATACTGCCAGGGGAGGCCCTGTGGCCCCAGGCCCTCTCCACCCCAGGCCTGTACTCACAAGTTTTTGAGGTCTGTAGCTCCGCGGAAAGCCTTCCTGGGGATAGCCTGGATGGCGTTCTCACTCAGGTCCCTGGGGGTCGAGCCAGAGGAAGAAACACACTGGTCAGAGAGGCCTCTCCAGAGGGCCCTGCTGCGTCAGGGAGGGGAGGGCGCTGGACAGTGGGACTGTCACAGCGGCATCCCAGCCTGGGACAGCGCCTGACACACAAAAGCTCCTCCCTGGAACGCATTTGAATGAATGAATGAATGAATGAATGAATGAGCTGGAGCTCGGTGCCCAGCCACCTCCCATTCTCTGGGCAGAGGGGTTGTAACTGGAGGGAGAAGCTTGGGGCATGGGTGACCAGCTCTGCCAGACCCCAACCTGCCTCCCCCGCTCCACTCACAGAGGTCAGCTCAGCCCCTGTGGCATCCTCCAGGGATGCAAAGGCGATGGCAAAGGAGAGACGGGCTTCTCGAGGGGCCCACGGCCACCCCGGGATCTGTGGAGAGTGCACCGAAGGCTCACTTTCTGTAAGAAAGCATCTTTGGCCCCCAGGGAACCCGCCAGTAGGTGGCCCCCAGGTCTTGAACTCCAGGCTGGGTCTGACGCCAGATCCCTCACTCTCAGGACTGCAGGCAGCAGAGCCACCACACAGACCTGGGCCCACAGGGGGACTGGAGCATGCTGGCCTCGGGGCTGCAGTGCCATGTCCCTGCCCTGTGCTCGGAGGGCAGGGTCACTGAGGATTTCATCACCTCCCCCTTCAAATCCTGGTGTGAGGGAGGAGACACTGCCAATCTCCAGCCTGTGTGAGCCTAGGCCAGCTCTGGACCCTTCCTCCAGCTCCTCTGGCCAGACTGAGCTGCTGGCACCGTCCTCCTGTTTCTCCATCCCCCTCTCGACCTCTTCACTGCAGGCCTTTACAAATGCCCCTTCCCTTCCCACAGCAGTGGAACGAACTGCCATCGTGTTCTGAGCATGTCCCCCTGAGCCGTCCTGCCCAGCACTTCACATGTGTGAGTGCACCTGACCCTCACACTGACCGTGGGAGAAGGCTATCCCCATGCCCCTTCCACAAAGAAAGAGGAAAGGGAGGCTCAGAGAGGTTAAGCAGCTTCTTTAAGGACACACAGCTGGCAGGTGGTGGCTTCAGGAGGGGAACCAGGAAGTCAGGTCCCGAGCTCCCCTTGCACAGCAGGCCTGGAGTGGGAAGCATCTCCCACTTTGCAGAGGAGGGAACCTAAATATTTTACCCAAGATTGACCAGGACAGGACCCAGGCAGGCTGCAGAGAGCCCTGCATCAGACCCCGCAGCCGGGGCTGGCTGTCCTGACGTGGGACTCAATGTCAGGCAGCCCCCAGGCCCCCTGACCCTTCTCCTGGGCCAGGCCCTCAGGCCTCGACCATCTCCTTCCCATCACCATTCACCACATGAGCCTCAGGCTCCACTGTGAGGCCTGGGAACACGGCCCCCTGCACCCCCACCCCCTGCCACTGTCCCCTGAGCTACTGGGGCTTCCATCCATCTGTCTGGGTTTTTCTGCTGAGACAACAAAACAGAAACTCCACAGCAGAGTGCACACGGCCCTGAGCCCAGGAAGGCCGGCTCGAGTCCTTGGCTCCCAGCTCCTGGCTGTGCGTCCAGAGCAGCGGTTCTCAGCCTGTGGGTCGTGACCCCTTTGGGGGTCGAACGACCCTTTCACAGGGGTCGCCTAAGACCATCGGAAAACACATATATAGTTACATATTGTTTTTGTGATTAATCACTATGCTTTAATTATGTTCAATTTGTAACAATGAACATACAACCTGCATATCAGATATTTACATGACGATTCATAACAGTAGCAACATTACAGTTATGAAGTAGCAACGAAAATAATTTTATGGTTGGGGGTCACCACAACATGAGGAACTGTATTAAAGGGTCGCGGCATTAGGAAGGTTGAGAACCACTGGTCTATAGGCCAGCACAGTTTCCTCGTGTTATGCAAGTAATTGCCACCATGGCCGTACAGCCCGTACTGGCCCTATTGTTCCCTTGGTCTGTGGGCTTGTTCTCTCCCTCTCCTTCAATGGGATGCTGGGCAGAGTAATCTAACAGGTAAATTACTTCGCTGGGAGCATGACACAGAGGTAAATGGCATGGCCCGCACTCAGGGGCTCACGGTCACAGTAACCAGGAGCCAAGCAGACGTGGGAGCCCCACGTGGAACCAAACCAGCCTTGATGGAGCACCCACATGCTCCGAGACAGCTGGGCTCACGCAAGCAGAGGTCACACAATGCACAGAGTACCCTGAAACACTGACAGCCCTTGGAGGACACACGGAGAAGCAGAGAACGAAATCTCCACTCCTTCGTTCAGCGAGTGTGTGCTGAGAGCCGACTACCTGCTGGGGATGCTACAAAGACTTACACGCTGGTTACAATAATCAAGGGAAGGGCAGTATTTCCAAAGAGATGAGCAAGCTCAGAGGAGCAAGTGACCAGCTCTACCTGCGGGAGAGGAGAGGAACTCTGAAGCAGGTCCTGAAAAGTAAGTCAGAGTTTGCCAGGCAGGAAAGGGAAACGAGGGAAGCACATTCTACACAGTGGGAACAGCATGTGCAAAAGCCCAGAGGCCGGAAGGAGCAAGGCAGGAGGGCTGGGGCCGTAGCACACAGTTTGACATGGCTGGTATGTATCTATGGGAGCTTTGTGGTGGTTTTAAAATACGTCCACAAATTCTTTGACATGCCTCCCTTCAAAAGATGGAGCTTAATTCTCCCCTTAATTGTGGGTGGGATTTAGGACCTCACTCCCAAAGAGCAGACTATGACAGAAGTGATGGACAATTTCTGAGACTAGATCATAAAGGATCCTTTTATGTAGCTCCTTCTTTACTCTCTCTCAGATCACTCTCTCTGTGAGACGCCAGCCACAATGTCATCAGGACTCAAGCAGCTTTCTGGAGAGGCACTGAGGCCCGCAGCCAACAGCCAGCACCCGCTTGCCAACAATGTGGGTGAGTCCTCATGGGAGTAGATTCTCCAGCCTCAGCAAGCTTGCAGATGATGCTGCCTGCTGCGGACTCGATGCTTGTGTCCCCGCCCCCAAATTCAGGTGTTGAAATCCTAATGCCCAATGTGATGGTATTAGGAAGTGGGGCCCTTAGGAGGTGCTCAGGTCATGCAGGTCGAGCCCTCTGTGAATGGGGTTAGTGTTCTCATAGAAGAGTTCTGAGAGAGCTCCTCTGCCCCTCCCGCCCCGTGAGGACCCAGCCAGGAAGCGAGCCCTCACCAAACACTGCATCTGTTGGCCCCTGGATCCTGGACTTCCCGTCTTCTAGGACTGTGATAAGCTGCCCAATTTATGGAACTCTTATTACAGCAGCCCAAACAGACTAAGACACAGCCCCGACCCACATCATGACTGCAATCTCATGAAAGACCCCAAGCCAGAACCACCCAGCCACCTGTAGAGACTGTGAGACAATCAATGTTTATCGTTCTTTTGGGCCACTCTATTATGAGGTACTTGGCTACACAACAGCCAATGACCAACGCAGGGGTGCTTTGTGGAAATGACTCTGGAGAGGGGCTTAGAAGCTGTGCTGGCAAGCGCGGTCCTGACCGGAGGCATGAGGATCCCCTGCGAGCTCTCGAGGAGAGCAGGACAATGCTTAGACTTGGCATGAGGAGCTGAAACATGTGAGGGACGTGGCTCCATCACTTCCCTCTTTGGGCCTCAGTTTCCTCATTTGTCAAATGCATAGGCTGGACCAGATCATCTCTTAGTCTCCTCACTGGTGTATGCCCACCACACGCCAACTACTCCAAGACATGGCAACTGAGGCCCTTAGGGCATCTGAGATCCCAGGGCGAGGGTGAGGGTGGGGGCCCGCTGCTGACTGTATGACTTCTGAGAGGAGTGGGATAAGAGAGAACAGACACAGCTACCCTCCTGCTCCTCCCCACAGGGAACAGAGCACATGCGGTGAGGGCAAGACAAAGGCAGGAAGGGCAGTGGCCAAGAGATGTCTACAGACCAAGGAAGATGGAGGCTGCCCTGGGGTGGAAACCTCCAGCGGGACCCTCGCCTTGGCCCCAGCTGGCAGCTAGCCCTTCGACCAAGCCTGGGAGGGAACTCGGGGCTGCACTCACATCCATTATTCCATTTAATCCTCACCACAACCCTGCGAGGAAGGTTTTCTATTTGTATCGATTAGTTTATTGATTTAGGCCAACCGTGTTCCAGAAAGGCTCTGAGGTGGCTTATAGGGATTTATAAAACAGCAAGAGAGCAGGAGTGAAAAGTGGGACGAAGAGAAGAAGGAAAATCAATGGCAGATGCCAAGAATGCAGCACCAGGTGGCCCACGCACCAGCCAGCTCCAGGCGGGGCATGGGTGCTAGGCTTTCTGAGAGCCCGTGCGTAGAGGGGAAACTGGTCAGTTGGTAGCACCCTCAATATATGTATAAATTTGAAAGGACCAGTTTCAAAGGATAGCTATTTGGGGCACTTAAGATGAGAAGAGAATTTCCCCAGGGGTCTTCATTAAAAGTGACAATGTGGCCTAATCAATAACACTAGATCCTTATAATAAATGGATTTCAAGTGTCTGCTTATAATAGCAGCGTGTCAAAGTACAGCCTAGCAAAAGCAATTCTATAAAAACTCACACCAGGAGCTAAGTGGGGGGGGGGGAGGGGCAGGAGCAGTCTGGGCAAAGGCAGGAGACATGGTGGTAGACTCGGGCATGGTCTAGGAGCAGCTGGGTTTGCCGGGGGAGGCAGGGCACAGGGCTATGGGGCAGACAGAGGCTCAGAAGGAAGTCCCAGGCAGGCAGTGCTGGGGATAGGCGTTAGCAGGCAAAAGCCTTGCAAACCAGAGAAAATGACAGGTTAGAGCAGAGATGGGCGTATCTGATGGTTTTTTAGACATCGCTCTGAGGCACCACAGCTTACAGAGGAAAGACGCTGCCCCTGTGTATACAGCAATACACCAAGAGCCAGTGCAAGAGGTGAGGGCCCAGGGGTGGGAGCAGAGCTGAGCTGACCTGGGGACCTCAGGCCCAGCCCCAGGCGAGGCCACAGCAGTGAGCAGCTCACATTGTTTAAATGGGTAAAGGAAACTGAGGAAAACAGGGGAGCCATGGAGATCTGAGGAAAATGCAGCCTGCTGGTAGAGGAGGGGGTGGGGTGGGAAGAGGCTGACTCTGCAATGAGAAAGCTCTAGGTTCAATTCCTGTTTCTACCATTTACCAGCCATGAGCCGCAGGAAGTTATGCATCTGAGAGCTATAGTTTCTCTATTTGTAAAATGGGAATAAAAATACACACCATACCATGCTTTGGAGAAGACTGAGTTCATGTATTTCAGCCTCTGTCCTTTTTCCTCCATTTGGCAAAATTTAAGAAATGCTGGCTTTTGTCCTGCCTTAAACAGCCTGCCCAACTCTTTCCTAAGGTTCTATTGCAGCGGTTCTCAACCTGTGGGTCGCGACCCCTTTGGGGGTTGAATGACCCTTTCACAGGGGTCGCCTAAGACCATCAGAAAACACATATATAATTACATATTGTTTTGTGATTAATCACTAGGCTTTAATTATGTTCAATTTGTAACAATGAAATTGGGGGTCACCACAACATGAGGAACTGTATTAAAGGGTCGTGGCATTAGGAAGGTTGAGAACCACTGTGCTATTGTTTCCAGTTTTCCCTCCAGGGGGCGCCAGAAGCCTTCCATGGACTTGGATGTCCTCTCAGCTATATAGCAACCCAAAACAAAGCTATCCACTACCACCACCCCCTTCCGCCCCCCTCCCCCACCCACCCAGTTGATGTCCTATTTGGTCAACAATTGTTTTGTTTCCCAAACCATTTAAATAAAGTTTCTCATCTCCATTTTCACCCAGTTGGCATGAAAACCTAAAAGGTATGATGTACATTTCCCCAGCCCTGAGCCTCCTGTATCTTTCTCAAACTTGGTGACCTGGTCACAGGTCCTGAAGTGAGGAGTGTGACCTGGGGTGTGTCCGGCAGAACGAGATACACTGAGAGAGGCCATCCTGGAGGAGGGAGATTCTGGAGCTGGAAGGACAGCAGCTGGTGGCCTGGTCCTGGCCAGGGGTAAGTGAAGGGCACGGAGCAATGGGGCAGACAGAGGCTCAGAAGGAAGTCCCAGGCAGGACAGCGAACAGCAGACTCCCAGAGCAAGGACAGGACTGGGGAGAGAACACAGGCCCGGGTGAGAACGGGGCCCTGGATCGCTCACCGTTCCCAGGGGATGCTGACACAGCCGGCCCAGGAAGTCACGCTAAGAGGCCAGGGTGTGAAGGAGAAAGCCCACAGCTGAGTGTCACAATAAAGACGTGGGCTCAGCAAGCCCTGGCTCGCCACTTAAATCATGGGGTCTTAGGCGAGTCGTTTAACTTCTGTGGCCTCGTTTTCTTATCAACAAAATGGGGGTGAGAAGCAGCACCCGCCTTTCGGGATCTAAAGTGAAGGCGCTGTGTGTTGCCCCCGCCTACTCCTTCACTTATGCTGATGCCCCTTGGTTCCTCAAATCCTCCTGCCACAGGGCCCCGGCCCGGAATGTTCCTCCACTTTTCACCCAGTAAACTTCGATTCATCCTCCATACCTCGGTCTGCAAACACCGCCCCTGACGGTCCCTCTCCTGGAGGCTTCCAGGACCCCCGTGCTTTCCCTCCTCGGCACTCATCCAGAACTGTAATGAAGTACTGGTGTGTGCGATACAATGAAACACTGATTTTTGGTTAGCATCCATCCTCCCCTCCAGACCACACTCTCCCAAGGTCAGACACTGTCTGTTTTGCTTCCCACTGTCTCCCTGGGCCTGGCCCAGTGCAGGGGCGCCGTGATTGTTAGCTGAACTGAACTGAAGTGGATCCTTAGACGATTCTCCTGCCCCATCCCTCTGCATCTTCCTGACTCAAACGAGGAGTCAGGACAGGCCGTGCGGCTGAGAGGAGAAGGCTGGGCTTAGAGATGAGGGCTCTGAAAGGGAGGGAAGCGCTGGAGAAACGCTTGTTGCCTGTGTTATAATCAGCCCTGCCCTTCCTGTCACACGTCCTTATAGAACAGCGGTTCTCAACCTGTGGGTCGCGACCTTTTGGGGGTCAAACGACCCTTTCACAGGGGTCGCCTAAGACCATCGGAAAACACATATATAATTACATATTGTTTTTGTGATTAATCACTGTGCTTTAATTATGTTCAATTTGTAACAATGAAACTGGGGATCACCCAACATGAGGAACTGTATTAAAGGGTCGCGGCATTAGGAAGGTTGAGAACCACTGTTATAGAACATTAGTAACCGACTGTCCTAGGGGTGTTTCTGAGGTGGCACCAGCAGCATCAGCAGGGAGGTGTGGGCAGCCCCTGAGGAAGGAGAGTGACTGACTCTTCTGGGAAGAAAGGGAGTGGAAGCCCCTGGCAGTCCACTTGGGGGCTTGCAGTGAGGGGTCTGCAGGCGAGATCCCCAGCCTGAACCCCGCCACCCAAGATCAGGGGTCTTGAGTCTGGGCACACTCGAGACCCTAGCCAGGGCCCTTCCCCTGAAGAGAAGGGGGCAGCCAGGCCCACACTCTGAGCTGGCACCATCCCAGGCACCCCGCTCCTGCTGTCCCTCTTCCTGAACACTGCCAATCCTCCCAGCCTCTGCCAGGGCTGGGGAGGCAGGGGCTGGAGAGCTGAGGTCGG
Organism: Myotis daubentonii; assembly: GCF_963259705.1. Taxonomy (NCBI): domain Eukaryota; kingdom Metazoa; phylum Chordata; class Mammalia; order Chiroptera; family Vespertilionidae; genus Myotis; species Myotis daubentonii. The sequence continues at coordinate 43,047,598 of NC_081852.1, forward strand.
GACCCCATGTTCTCACTGCTAATCCCCCTTCACGCTCTAACCAGATTGGACCCTGCTGGCAGACAGGCCTCTAAGCGGATCAGCGGGGAGCTCAGCCCGGGGCTGCTGGGCACTCGCCAAGGCCAGACTCGGCCCTCGGTTCCTGCCGCCTGCTCGGCCTCCGCACTGCAGGCAGCTCAGGGCCAGCTCTGTCTGCCTCACAAGCCACATGGCAGTCAGGCCTGTCCCCTCATCCCCCTGGCTACCCTGAGCCCACCGATATAGGGCCTGGCTCGGAAGGAACCACTGTGGCCCCACTGTTCTGGGCCACCTCACCTGGGACTTCCTTGTCCTGAGACTGTAGGACTAAGGACTCGGCCCGGAGCAGACAAAGCTGGCCATGTACCCCTGCCAGGGGCCCCATGCTAGTTTCCCAGCCCCTGGAGCCTCAGTCTCCCCTCTGTAAAGTGACAATAATCGTGGGGTGGTGGGGCTTAACTGAGACTGTGTGGCACCCTCAGTAGGGCTGAGAGTCGGCTGCCATTGCGCATATATATATATATATATATATATATATATATATATATATACATATATATATTATTGATATCAGAGAGAGGACGGGAGAGGGAGAGAGATAGAAACATCAATGATGAGAGAAAATCACTGATCAGCTGCCTCCTGCGTGCCCCCCACTGGGGATTGAGCCCACAACCTGGGCATGTGCCCTGACCAGGAATCAAACCGTGACCTCCTGATTCATATGTCTATGCTCAACCACTGAGCCACACTGACCAGACCATTGCTCTTATCTTAGAATTGTCTTTATGAGGCTCTATGGTGTGTGTGGGGGGCGGGGCGGGGGGGGGGGACGGGGGGGAGTGGTGGTAAAAAATCTAGGACTGGGAACCAGGAGGGTGCAGCTCAAGGCTGGCTCCAACACCAGCCACTTGGTGATGTGGGATGCAACATGCACCTCCATCTCCCCTTTCAACACAGCTGGCATCCCAGTGAGGTCAGGAGGATAAGTTACACTCGATGTGCCTCACGCTGGGCACCCAGCACGGGGCAGCCTGACATTGCTGCTGCCAGTGAGCGTCGCCCAGGACCCCAGAGCAGGCGATTCAGCACCCACGTCTCTGGCACCTGGACCAGCAGCATTGAGTCACCTGGGACTGCCGGGGTCCAGCCCCAGCAGGTCCAGGGGTCCCCAAAGGTGTGGACAGAGTCGGCGAAGAAGGAATGACATGGAGACAGTGTTCAGTTGATCAGCAACCTAGCCAGGATCTCCAGCCAAGTTCTGGTCTCAATCTCCAGAGAAGTTCTGCTTTGGCTCTCCAGCCAGGTTCTGTACAGGTTCTCCAGCCAGGTCCAGTCACCAAGTTCTAGTCAGGCTCTCTTGCCAATTTCTTTAGTCAAGTTCAGTCCAGGATCCCTTGCCATGTTCTCTCCAGCGAAGTTCTTCTGTCTCTAGAGAACGTTCTGTGTAGGCTCTGTGTTCTGAGTTCTGAGTGTTTCTGTCTTGTTACAACTGTATTTATACCAGTTGATTCAATCCTATCAATCTCTATTACAAAGGTTAGGGCGTTTCTTATCTCCATTCCAGGGAGAAAAGATTATGTAGTTTAAGCATGATTGTTTGTAGTTAAAGGGATTAATTACCCGCCTGGCACTTACTTGAGGGGTTTTATTCCCTCCCTAACTTCAGGGGAAAATCCCTACCTGGGGATTCAACCTTTCTCGGAGAGGTGACCTTGGTTAAAACACAGCACCAAGAAGGTGAGAAAACATATTAAGAACCGTATGCCATATATGCCAGGTCCCTTGAAACAGCAAGGATGGACCGGCTCCCGGCATGGGACTTGGTCAGAAATATGGGCTTTCTGGCCCCACTACTGAATCAGAATCTGCATTTTAGCATATTAAGGTTTGAGAAGTGCTGCATCATACAGAGGGAAGTTTGCAAATGTTTCTTGTCCCCAGCCAGGACTCAAACAAACTGGGTTCTAATCCCTGTTCCAGCCAGGATTTCAAAGCAGGGAGCTGAGGCCCCGACTCCTATTCCTGGGGGTGGGGGGATGTGGTAGGGAGAGACTTGGACACAGACAACCCCAGTGGGTGGAGAGAGGGGGGAGCAGCCTCTCACCCGTCACCTGTGGCGGGCCACTGCCCACCTTCATGGGAAACAGAGGCGGCACTCACAGGAGGGGAGCAGTGGTGGCGCTACATTAGCACCAATGCCCTCCCTACATTCCTGCTGGGGTCGGGGCAGCGGGGCTCTGCCTGAGAAGGCGTTGGTGAGAACCAGGGTGTGGTAATCAGCTCCAGGCCAGGAGCTACAGGATGCACCTTCAGGGCAGAGGTTGGCGGTACCCCCTGGGTGGGATGCCAGGCTGCACACCCTCTGAGGTGCTCCTGGGGTCTGATGAGACCCTCCCTTCTCGCTGCTTGTCCTTCAAGCCGCTCCACAAGTCCCCCCTCCCACCAGGAGAGAAAGTCATTCTACAGTTCCCCTGCCCTGCCCTGCCCTCCCCAGCCCACGGGATGGCATTCAGGTGCCGCAGACCTACCTGCGCGGGTGGATGGCATGTGTGTGCACCTGTCTCTAGATCACCTTCAAGGCAAATTCTTAAAGGTGAGTTCTTTGGTGATAAGGGCCTGAACTGTGCAGCCTAGAGCTCCAACCTCAACGCAGGGACTGGGGTTTTATCCACTCATACATCTCAGGGCTCCCAGGAGATACAAACGACAACTTAGACTGGCTGGTTCTCAGTGTGATTCTCCTGTGACTGAGTTTGTTTCATCAGAAGTCAAGTTAGGGTTGTGGCGAGGGGGTGGGTGTGTACAGAAGAGACCAGGGAATAGTGCCGAAGGGACACACTGGTGTGTGTGTGGGGGGGGGGGGGGGGCAGAAGGGGACTGGTCCCAGCAGCCACAGGCCTGTTTCCTTTGGTCCTGGGATCCAACCCTGCTGTTCCTCCTGGAACCTGACTGCTCTCTTAAGGGACCAGGTCCCCTTGCTGATCCTTGTGTGCCCTCCCTGACTCCCTCTCCTCGGCTCCCCTGACAGCCAGAGTCAGGCCACCTGGAGTAAATGGCGGCCACCAGATAAGCCAGAGTCCTCAAAGGAGGCCTCCGTGAGGACAGGCCCTGGCCAGGCAGTAGATGGTCTGAGAGAAGAGCCAGGTGACCTGGGTTCAAAGGCAAGCTCAGCCCCATCGGTTGCCTCTTTGTGCCTCAATTTCCCCATTTGCAGCATAAGCTTATAAAAGGAGTAAATAAATGAAGGTGTGCAAAAGTAGCCAGAAGACGGTCTGGCACACGGTAGGTGACAATCAATTGTTTTGCTGGGAAGGTTTCAAACTACCCATCCCAATTGCTGGGCAATCCATTGCCCCCTCTCCTCCACCGCCTCCGCCCCTCCTAGGCTGGTTATAAGACCCATGGAATTAAAGCTCACACATCACTACCAAGCATCACTGCAATCAGCTCTGTGATGTCTTGAGATATTTTTTAAATGTTGAACGTCCAACCTTCTCCCTGGGAACTCCTGGTGTCCAAACTCCTGTGGGTGGTTTTGCAGGCTGACGCCACGGAGGGTGGGAGTTGAGCTTTGCAGGAGAAATGGACAGTGCCAGGCAGTCGGCTGGAGAGATGCCCTCCCTCCCCATCCCACCATTTGGCCCGGAGCCACGCCTCCTCCTGTGGCCACCCCCTGCCTCCAGCCCTGCAGAGTTAATGTTGCAGAAACCTCATTAGGAAGAGACATCAAGCAGCCTGAATCACACGGCGCCGTAAAACCACCCTGGGTAACATTTCCTCAAAGCGGCTGCTTCTTATGCAGCTACCGAGCTTCACTGCAATCAGTTCCCAGGACGGAGATATCAGATGAGATGCACACACCCTGCACAGCAACCACGGGCCCTGCCCAGGAGAGCTGCTCAGAGGCAGGAGCGAGTGGCTCAGGGATAAGCAGGAAACAACCAGCAGGCACCGGCCTCAGCCACCACAGCAAGAGCACGATGACAACAGAATGGATGAATAAACCAGTGGTCGGGGGTGAGGGGAATGCAGACTCCTCTTAATCTGAGTGGCAGGCAAGACCTTCACTGTATTTGATCTCACCAACTGCACCCCCAGAAAGCCCAGGCATTCTGCTGGGTCTGAGCACGCAGGCACTGGGGCAGACAACGCTTTCATCCTAGACACCTATGAGTTGTGAGCATCAGTGACTTCAGAGAGTCCCAGCCCAGACACACAGTGGTGGGGGCAAGGGATTGTGGTGCAGCAGGAGGAAGAATCAAGATGTAGAGGAAAGAACAAGAGCTTTGGAGACAGACAAGCCTGGGTTTTACTGACTGTGTGACCTTGCGCAAGTTACTCAACCTTTCCGAGTCTGCTTGCTCATGTGCGAAGGAGGGCTGATCACAGCTCCTTCTTGCTGAGTTATGGTGAGATTAAATACCATATGTGCCATTTACATAAAGCACAAAAACAGGCCAACCGAGTCCATGCTACTAGAAGTCAGGATCGCCGTTACCCTGGCAGGGGGGGCGGGGGTTAATGACTGGAAGGGGGTCCATGGGTGCTGTGATGTTTTACTTCTTGATCCGCTGCTGGTTACATGAGTGTGTGCACTTTGTGGAAATTCAGTGAGTTCCGTATATGAAAATACATAACATGCAGAAAAGTCACACTCTTCTGTATATAAGATTTACTACAATGAAAAGTCTTTAAAAACATGTAAAGCACCGATTTCAGTGTGGTGCTTTGTAGGCATGTGACAAATGTCAGTGCCCTCCCTCCCCGACCCCCCACCGAAGAGGAGACAGATGGGGGAAGTCTTCCGAGGTGACAAATTCCAGAAGAACGGGGGCTCACAATTCTAAGCAGCGAGGAAATGCCCAGGCTGAGGGGAAACTGCACAGAGGACCGCCTGGCGGAAACAATGCCCACCCCACAGCGGCGAGAACTGGGGACCCACTTCAAACAGACGCGGAGGTGGGAAAGCAGGCTCTGGGGCCCCTGAGCATTCCGACGGTGCTGGCGAACACGCTGCACCTCCCAGGTCTGTCGTGAACACAGCGTGTTCGGGGTCCACATCTCCCTGAAGAGCGGGTGAACTGCCCTTCTCCAGAGCCAGACCTCAGGGTCAAGTGGGGGGCCGGGGGGGGGGGCTGAAATGCTGATGCTGGAGGGTTGAGGGCCTTGGGGAACCCAGCGCAGGAGTGAGAGAAATAGGCCAAGGGAACAGTGTTCACAGTGGTTCTGAATTCCCTTTCTGCCTTGTTTCAGGAAGGCATCAGGCAATTTTAAGGATATGTTATAAAATGGATTAAGATAACAGGAACCAGAAGAAGAGTTTAAATAAAAAAAAAAAAGACAAAAAGAGGTAGAAACTTTGAACAAGAGAGAGAAGCTTGCCCTACGTGTGAAAGCCTTTGCATCTGCTACAAACGGGCCCCGGCTTCTCCCAGCCACAGGGGGTGTGGAGGCTGATGTGCTACAGTGACCAAATCCACAGATGAGCACAAGCTTGGGAGAGGCGAGTCCTTTCCTGGTTCTAAAACCAAGCCTGTGTGGCCCTCCTCAGTCCCCAGTAAGAGGCCGTCCCAGGGTGGGACCAAGACCTTCACTAACACCCCACCCAACAGGAGGCCCATTTGCTAAATTTCCTATTTTCTTTACCAATTTGGTTTTAGGTGGGTGATTTCCCATTTGTCTTCTCAACAGCCTTTGAGGATTGATTGGGTGTCCCAGCCCCAGCTCCCTGCAGTCCCAGGAAGACACAGGGGTGGTTTTGCAATAGTTCAAATGCCAAGAGCAGGGCAGAGACAAATGGGACGGTCCTTAAAATGCTGTAATAAAGACAAAATGCAAACCAGTCAACTCACACCAAATAGTTAAAGGAAGTAAGTCAACTTGATGAATTGGTCATTTGACAAATTGGCCATTCAGTGAATTGACATTTGGCAAAATGGCTTTTAGCAAAATGACATTTGGTAAATTGGTCTCCTTCTGATGCAGCAATGTGTTTCACGGGGCAATTACTTACACTATCACGGCCTGGTGCCAGAGCTCAGGGAAGCCATTCTGCAGATGGGTCCACCCACACCATCTAGTACACTGCTCTTCACCGGGCTGCCTTAAAACGGGTGGATTTAGAATATTCTGAGGGATGCATGTACTGCACAGTATGCAGGCCATCCTGCACACGTATGGTTATTCTCAGTTAAACTCATCTAGACTCTCAGGGAAGACTCTTTGGCTTCTCCTCGATAATGACCAGGAGAAAAATGGACAGGATTCAATGTGGTTTAGGAAGAGAGAGAGCCAAAGAGGAGGCAACAGGGCTGGGCAAGTAGAATCTAGGCAGTGCTTGGGGAGGGGGCTCCACTAAGGGCCAGTGACCAAGATGCCAGTCTGAGCTTCTCCAGGAAAAGTTGGGGACCCTGGCACAGGGCAACTGATGCCAGAACAGACTTCTGATCACTTCTGCCATTGAGGTGATGGCAGGAGTGGTCCTCTGAGGAGACCCACAGAGTATCATGGAGTCCCTGGAGCATCCCTAATCTTCTCTTTCCTGACCTCCAAGGGGAAATTTCTTTTATCAGAGACCATGCCCATTGTCTCCACATCTGCAGAGCAGTCCAGACCCTGACTGAGTCTTGGTCTCCAGAGTTGCTCAGAAGAAAAATGGAACTTAGGGGATTGAAACGGCAGGAGATCAGCTCCCAGCACATCTGAAGCCCTTCTTGTCCCCCACCTATGTACCCAAGGATGCCAAAAGGGCATAGGAACCCCAATTTCCTCCCAGGAAGGCAGCAAAACAGAGTCCTGCTATGTTACGGGGCCGTTGGCTTAGTGAGATCTGTAGGTGACCACAGCAAGGAAAGCTGTGCCAACAGAAGGAGCTGGCCAGGGAGCTGTCCGTGGTGCTGAACCATCTCGGCTGCTCTTTCCTCTGCTCAGGGCGTAAAGATACACCTTGGATCCTACCTACCTTCAACCTTACTCATCTGCCCACACACCAGATCTTGTCTATGTTGCTTTTTTTTCTTCACAAGCCCACAGGCAGTCAGCTCATAGCATATTCACAAAGGGTTAGAAAAGCACCGTTATAAGCCTCAGGTACCTATCCTCAGACTCTTTAAGAGAGGCATGTGCTGAGCACAATCCATGTTACTAAGCTAATTCTCAAGACGGGTGAAACTTGATCCTGCTCTGCTTCTCCAAAAGCCAGACCTTCCGCTGCCTGGACATAGACCCAAGCACAGAGGGGTGCTAAGAAGTCATCTGCCCCTGCCCCAAATAGCTTTCCCCAGATCCTCACACAAAAGCCACTCACTTTAATCCTTAAGACCTTAATAACCATCACGGACTCTTGTTGAGCACACAGTTGTTATTATTAATGGTAACCATGATTATGATGATGACGATAGCCACATATATGGAGATTTATTATGTGCCTGGCACTGTACTAGGTGTTTTATATATATTATCTCATTAATCCTTAAAACAACCTTCTGAGATAAAGACTCCCATCACTCTGGTATAGAAGTTGAGAGTGGGAGAAGTTGGGCATGTGTGGGTGGCAAAGAGTATATGGGAACTCTGTGCTTTCCACTCAATTTTGTGTGAACTTAAAACTGTTATAAAAAATAAAGTCAGCTTTTAAGCAATGCTCTCACCAGACCTATTATCCAGATAATGTAATTGAGGCATCGTAACTTTCCCAGGCTGTCTGCCTGCAGAGCCTGCAGTTAACCCACAATGCTACATCAGCTCAGCACATTAGAATCATCAAAGTGATGGGCAGGTGGGGGTGTCTAGAAGCACACACATGTCAGCAGTGACATTTGATAGATGAACTTGGAGTGAAAACCTAAAATGCAGAGTATGATAATGAACATTCATAATGTTGACACTGAGTCATCGAGATAAAGCTAAGTTATGCTCAGGACCCTCTGTTTTAGAGCTTAGATAGCCGTATCATAAATTTTAGACATAGCCTCATCAAAAATGGCATGAGGCGTGCATGTTTTCTCTGAGCAGCCATGCCATGGGAAGAGGAATGCCAGCCCCAGCCTGGGGTGAGCACCGTCCAGGGGCTTGTCCTTACACCTGGGTTCCTACAAGGATCTCGTAAACTGTCACTCCTCCCAGCCCCCATCGGTTTGAAAGACAAAGAAGTGAGCTTTGGTATCCAGTGGTGAGGGGCTTCAATCCCAAGTCAGTACAAGCAGCCAGCATCCCCTGGGCCTCTGAGAATGCAGGGGTCCTGGAGGACAAAGGGGAGACCCATGACCATCTAGCACTGGTTTCTCACGGACTTTGGCACACCCCTGGGACACTACCCATGAGCCCCAAGCAGAATGAGTGGCCAGCAAGACTCCTGCCCCCAGCCTTCACCCTGGTGTGGAAATGAGTCTAACTCTGCAAAACCTGGAGCACAGAGGGCACCCAGGCCTCCTGCTGCGGCAGCGGTGGCCAGCGTCTGGGAGAGACAGGCAGAGGGTGGGGGCTCTGACCACCAGTGTGAACACCAGAAACGGATGTTCAGGCTCAGAAGATTTCATCTGAGCATCAGAGTTGGCCCAATTCCTGATTCTCTAGGAGGGATGGAAACACTCTCCCACTTCCTGGAGGCCAGCTCCATGCTCCCCTCTCGCCGTGCCCCTGGCCCACCCAGGGAATGGCTGGTGCTGCCGGGCACCCTGCTGTCTCATCCCCTCCTCACACCAGACTGGGGGCCCCCACTGGGCTGCGGAGCCTGGAGGGCGATACACTTGTTGCAACACCTGGATGTCCTTATGCACCCCTGGCATTGTCTGCAGACGGAATGAGTTAGCTAGGACCCTGGGCTTCGCTCCCTGAGCCCATTTTCCACATCTGCCAATGGGCACAGTAAAGATCATTATGCCAGAAGGGTGCCATGAGGGTTAGACAGGTGGGTTGTCAGCTCAAGGCCCAGTAAATGGGAGCTGTTGTTACTGCTCTTCTTCCTCTCCCTCCCCGGTCAGTGGGGGTGCTGTGATAAATAAGACACAGTCGGTTAAAAGCGTTGCCAAAGGTCTTCTTCAAAAACCCGGTGTGTTTCTCAGGCACCGCCTAACTGTACCCATGCTCTTTTCTTCTTAGCACTGGCCATGGCTTCAGTCAATTGATTATTCATGGAATTATTTCATTAATGTTTATCCCCTCAATTAAATCATGCATTCTATGAGGCGAAGGCCATGTCTGTTCACTGCATGCCTAGCTAAGAGGTGAGACGCATTAAATATTTGATGATTATTTTGGCTATTCAAAAAGGTCAAACTAGCATCTGCAACATTTTGATGTTAAAAAAAAACAGGTCCCCCTCGGGACTGATGAGATAGGGGTCTGAGACCCCCTGCCTGCAACCCCTCAACACACAGTTTTCCTCAGGGGCCTGCTCTCCAGCAAGTGCAAAGGCTCTGAACTGGTCCAGACTGCCTCTGTGACAGTGTCACGTGGAAAGGACACGCCACTAGGCTGAAAGTTCCCTCCACGCTCCGCTCTCACCATGCCCTGGCCCACCAGGCTGTTCCATCCTTCCCACCACCTCCCTGCTCCTCCATGTCTCACAATACCCACCCCACACCCCATCACTGCACTTGCCACACTGCCTGTCTATGAGTCTCGCACCTGATAATAATGATAGCACAGCTGCTGGAAAGGATACACCTGCCCTCTGCCTGCCTCTGGGGAAGGCACACTAATGTGAGGAAACAGGCAGGCTACCGCCTGGGCCACATCTACAAGTGGGCACAGCCACACCACGACGGAACAGCAGACACAAAAAGGCACCCCTCTCCTCGCTCCCCCCACTCCTGCTTGAGCTTGCTGGTCATGGCTTTCCGTTCCTGTACTGAGCATCTATCCAGGAGGCTGTAACATCCGGATCTGACTCCGGCATGGGGAGCCCGAGCCTCTGGTGTAATAACCTTGTGCCCTAGCTCAGGTTTACCAGAGCTCAGCACCGGGAGGGTTGTGTGTCGGTCAGCGGGGCCAGCATTTCCCATTTCTCATCTTTCGCTGTTTGAGAGCGAAGCCAGGATGGAGAACAAGCAGTATACACCACAGCCTTGCTACTCAAAGTGTGATCAGAAGATGTGCAGTCACGGCACTGATAGAAATGCAGGCTCTCAGACCCCATCCCCTATGGGATCAGAATCTGCATTTAATGAGGTGATCTGTATGCATGTTCAAGTTGTGAAGCACCGGACAGCGCAGTAGTTCTCAAACTGGGCCAACATTGACATCACGTGGAGAGCTTTAAAAAATACTGAGACTCTGATTCATTGGTTGGGGGTGGAGCCTGGGCTTTGGGACTTTTTTAAAGCTCCCCCAGGGATTCCATTGTGCAGCCAGGATGGTGAATAGTTGTTCTAATCCATGTTGCCTTTATCCCTATCATCTCTGCTTCTCAGGCCCCTCTCTTTGTCCTACCCCACCCAGTAACCCCTCCCTTACAGTGCTACTTCCTTCTCCAGTATGTCTGGTCTCCAGGATAACTGATGCTAATCAGGGGTAAGGACAGTGGATCTGGAAGAATAGTTCATACTAGATGGTGAATGACTAACAGCCCTGATTTCCAGGAAGTATGTGCATTTAAAAAAAGGAGGATTCCTGACCCAGCCTTCATCGTTGGTGACATCTGATCAGTCTGAGGAATGTAAACAAAACACTTTGGGCAGAGGGCCTTCCTAGTGGCCCTGAAATTTGCCTTTTCTATCCAGCCAAATTTATGATACAGGGAAAGAGCTATTTATACTATAGCAGCACGGGCGAAAATTTACTACTAAATTCGGGTGGCTGAGCAGACACCTGCATGTTTGTCTGTGTGTGTGTCTGTGTGTGCACACATGCCCAATGTTCAGTCTCCTGCTGATGTTAGGCTGTCCCAGGCCATTTTTTGTAGGAACGAGAAAGAAGGAAAGGGGAGAGTTAAGAGGCCACATTAAAAGCCAGAAGCAGGGGCTGGAGGCCAACGCTGGGGGTGGCAAGGTTAGAAGGTGACGATCTCCATGAAAGGAACAAAGTGCCATATCTGCCACTCCTTCATGATGACGCTGGTATCAATGTCCCTGCACAAACACACCCCTCACCCTCACAGGCTGCCAGGGGAGGGTGCACAGACCAAGGGAGGGTAAAGGCTGGACCCAGCTTATCTACCAGATGAGCAGTGGAGGCCTGAACAGAAGCCAGAATCCAGGCCACAGGCTCCGAGCCCGCCAGGGCACCGTGGGTAGCACCCTGGAAGGGGAAACTGCAGGAAAGCAATGTGGGAGCTGCAGCCAACTCCCAGGCTCAGGGTCCACGGCAAAGCCACCTGGTGGAAAGGTATGGAACCCAGAGACAGAAATGGAGATGAGAGACCAATGAAGAGAAATAGGCAAAAGAGAATGAAGAAGAAAAAGAAGCTAAATGAGAGGGAAAAAAGACAAAGAGAGGCAGACAACAAAGAGGGGGGTGGGGCATGACCTCCATGATTGGGGATGAGGCTCCGAGGTGGAGGCCGGGGGTACTTGGCTTTTCCCAGCAGTGAGTCCGTGTCATGCCTGACAGCCAGCAAAGGCGCAAATTCAAAGAACACAGAGCGTGAGCCCGCTGGGGCCCTCTGCTCCGCGCGCTGTGCTCTGCCATCCCCTCCGCTCCCGGGCAGGCCTGGTGGCCAGGGCATAATTTGCCACTGGCTGGAGGTGTCAGGCTCTGATGATGAGTGTGAAGTCTTCGGGTGATCTGCCCGCAGAGGTGGGAATGGAGTTCCAGCCACTGCGGCCTCTTCCTGGATTAATCAAATCTCTCTGTGTGTTTGTGTGTGTTGTGGGGAGGGGAGGTGTTGTCCTCGCTGGTAGCTGGGGAGGGAAGGCCTTCGCAGTGAGAAGAAACAACACTGGGTGTAGGCTAGGGGACAAGGCCAGAAGGGACAGGTTGTCGTCATAGAAGCTAGAGATTGGTGTGCTGGCTGCTCGGTTCATGCTCTCTCTTGCACACCACAAATCCAACATAGACTTTACATGTGAGTTAAGAGCAGTGATGCTGGAGCCAGATTTTCCGGGTTTGAATCCCAACTCTGCCTCTCAGCAGCTGGGTGACTCTGGAGCTGCCATATTTTTATACGAGAGAGAAACTCCTATATCTAGTTTAAGGCATTTTTTTGTTTGTTTTCAGTTACATAGAGCCCACTCCAATCCCTCCAGCTTTGAGAGACCGGCAGAGCAGAGCCGTGCCCAGCACTGCCTCTGCAGAAACATCATCTAGCCAAGACCATGGAGCACCGGCAGCTGTGACAGCAGCCTGACCACAGCCGAGAAGCAACGTCCGAAATAAAGGCACTACCCCTCCTTCACACCTCTCTCTAGGGAAGGTGACAGAGACCTGGGAGGACACAACAAAAAGTTATGTTGGGAGCAGTAGAGATCTTGCTCCTTGATGTATGTTGTCAGTTTGGCTCAAATAAACTCGTATAAGATTTTTAAGAAGGTGACGTTAAAATGGGAGTGCGTGCCAGAGAAGCTGACAACTGCAAAGACGAGGATTTTCAGAAGGCGGCAAAAACCACGTGGGAGAAGTCCGTCCCAGTGCTAAGGCTGTTGCTTACTTTGCAGAAGGGCAGCTGAGTGACTGTGCCCACAGGATCCTCTCTGTCCCGCCTAGAAAAAGGTCAAGGCCCCCAAAGCATGCTGACCTGGAGGAATGACTTCAGGCAGCAAGTTCCAGGGCTAGAGCTAGAACCTCCCAGGACCTAGGGGACCCTTATTGTTATTAGTAAAAGGTGCTCCTTCTTCAAGACACTTTCATTTACTTGGAAACTATCAGAGGAAATATACAAATGTACGTCTATGATGTGAATGGCGTCCCTTAAAGATGGCACCTTCGGACAGTGCACAGCACGTACACGGTGGTTTGTGCACATCTGCCTGGTCCCACCACAGCTGCATTGACGGCCTGGCTCCGAAACCGGCTGAGCTGTGCTCCTCAGGACGCCCCAGCCTTATTGGGCGACAACGACACGAGGCCGCGTGGACCCTCATTCAGAATGCTGACCACACGGATGGATTTTGAGAACCACGCTAAGTGACAGAATAAGTCAAGAACCAGATGATTTCACTTATATGTTGAATATAAAACCGAAAGTAGCAAACGAACAAACAAAACAAACAAATAAACAGAAATTCAGACACAGACAGTGGTATGAGAGTCCTCTGAGGGGAAGGGGGGGCGGGGTGGAGGAAGTAGAAGAGAGTACAGTGGGTCAAAGGAGACTTGACTTTGGGTGGTGAACACACAATGCAAAATACACATGATGTGTTATAGAATAAATACACTTAAAACTATATAATTTTATCAACCAATGTCACTACTATACACTTAATAAAATTTAGAAAAATAAATAAGTGAATGAATCTATAGCTACAAAAAAAAAAAAAGGAATGAGAGATCTCTACCCTACAAGAAGATGCAATGTCAAGGTCGAGCACCTGTCATTCATAATGGAAATGCAGCTACACTAAGACCAAAGTCACCGTGTTTCTTGTCCATAGTGTGATAAGCACTGAGCATGGTGCCTAAGGAGAAAGCAAAGTGTAATAAAAATCTGCAGACTGAATCGATGCTTGACTCAATGAATGGGAGCCTGAATGCCTCTGACTTTTATTATAAATTAATTAAAGCTACTTTATGTCATTTTGTTACTTTTTTCCCTTGGAGAGATGGAAGGACTTTTACAACTTATGAAATTGCTTTAAGTAAATAAATGCAAATGAGTATATCTTAATAAACAAATTGTCCAACCTTAGTTACCTGCCTGTGCTCTCCCCGCCTCCGCCCCCCCCCCCCCAAAAAAAATACCCTACTAAACTGCATCTATGCTTTCCACCCATGGTCCAGATGTTGACCTCCCCACATCTTAACGCTGTTCTTGCGAACCAACCACTATTTCCTACGAGAGCCCCTCTGTGGGGCTCCTCGGCCCTCCACACGCTATGGCCCTTGTGTCACTTCACACCTTCAAATGCCAACTCTGGGACCAGACAGGAGAAATAAGCATGTCCCAGACGAAGGGAGAGATGAGAATGATCAAGTACCAGAGAGATTCTTTTTTTTAAAAAAAAATATGGGTTTTCTTTCAATTGATTTGAGAGAGAGAGAGAGGCAGGGAGAGGGAGAGGAATATCGATGTGAGAGAGAAACATCAATCGGTTGCTTCCCACATGGACCTCAACCAGGGATCGAACCTGAAACCCAGGTATGTGCCCTGACCAGGAATTGAACCCTCCACCTTTTGCTGCACACAAGGGATGACATTCAATAAACTGAGCCACACAGGCCAGGCCCCAGAGAGACTCTTAACGCGAAGAATCGGAATTCACCTATCAATGCTGATGGGTTCCTAAAACTAGTCCCCAGGGCAAAGGCAAGCCGCCGCACTGTGGCCGGAAGAGCCGTAATAACTGTTTGGGTTGAACCTGCATCTGTGCTGGGCACTATGAGGGATGAGAAGCTGACAGGGAAGGGTGCTCTGGACCCTGACTCAGAGGCCTTATGCCCTCACTTGCTGTGTGACCCTGGGCGGGTCCCTCTGCCACTCTGTGTCCCACCTACAGAATGAGGCCGTGACTGTCGTCTCCACAGCTGTGCGTCTCAGGAGGAAATGTGCGCACAAGCTCCCCGGGGGTCTTGCTCACGGGCACATTCTGACTCGGGGCTCGGGCGGCCGGAGCGTCTCCATTTCTGACAAGCCAGGTGCTTTGCCTCACTCCCCACAGCCGCAGCCGAGCGGAGAAAGACTCCCTCCCCCCGAGTGGGGCTGGCAGCTGGCCCCTCTCCTGCCTCTACCCTGGCGCCTGTTAGAATTTCAGTTCAGCAGACAAAACAGCCAGCTGCCGATAGAGCCCAGGGACCCAGCCAGCTGCTTTCTGCTTTTCCCTTTCCAAACAAAATTTGAGATGTCACTCTTTTAAATCACAGAACAGCTGAGAAAACAAGCATTTCTTCCATATCCATCTCTGCTTCCCACCCCCCACTCATCACATGCCAGAAACCAGCCCTGATATCTTCCTACCATCTTCCCGCGGCCCCTGCACCATCACCCCTCCTTGGACAAGGTCCCCCCAACTCCTCCTGCCCGCCCTACGGCTCTCTGAGCGCACCTCTGGCGGAGGCGGCTTGCCAGGCTTATTTTTAACAGCTCTGATTGAAGCTGGGATCCTGCTGACATTTACACTCCCTCATCATTATCAGCTCGAAGCTTCCAGCCGCCAAGCTAAAAAGGCTTCGCAGAAGCAGGAGGGACCAGGAATGAAATGTCAGCGGCTCCACACTCCTGCCTCTTGCCGAGCGACCCCTCACCTGCCCGCAGCACAGCCCCCCTGCCCCAGATTGACCCGCGACGGGGGAGGCAGACACCCCACCCCCCACCCCACCCCCCAGCCTCGCACCCAGCAGCCAGCGGTTTCTTGTTCCAATGACCACATTTTCTCCCCCAAGAATCAGGACACGTGGTGTGATTTAGAAATGCACAGACGTGAAAAGACTCAGAGGCAGGAAAATTACATCCCATTTAGCTGTGTATTTAATGGAGCCACCAACAAGCCCCTCTCGCGTGGCTTTATTCTCATTTAGACAAATGTAAACCACCCAACCATCGCCCCGACGAACCGACAGCCTTCCTGCTCCCCTTGAGTTCTGGGATATCAAAGCCCCGTTTTCTCATCGGTAAAAGGAGGACAGTCACTCACACCCTCAAAGGGTAACTGGGAGGATGAACGAGGAGAGGCAGCGCCAGGTGCGCAGCACGAGGCAGGCGGCCGCAGCCAGACAGGCACCTGCACCGCGCCTCCCCCAGCCGGTCCTCTCTCCCTGGAACCCCCCATGCTACACATCAGACTTCAGCTGCTACAACCACCCCTCATGCTTCTGGCTGCCGACCTGGTGAGCCGCGGGAAGAAGACAAGTGCGAGCAAGGAGCGCCCTGACACTTCCCTGCCCCTGAAGAAATTCATGGCCCTGTTTTATGTCGGCTCAGCAGGGTCAGAGTTCACGGGAATGCATCCGACTCATTTTGAGACTCCACTTGTAGAAGGTCTCGAAGACCACGAAATAATTGACTTCTGGGTCACAGAGGTAATAACTTTCACAGAGAAAGCGTTTCTGACTCAATGCACGAAACTGTCAGTTTATGAAGACGGTGGGGGGGGGTGGTGGGGCGAGGGGGGGTTTAGAGGTGAGAATCGGGATTATGGCGATGCTTCTATTGGGAGGAGAACGTCACTGTTAAAAGCATAGAAAGGATATCCACAATTTAGATTTCTCGTTGTTTGTTTACCAAAGATGCCTTTCCTTGCCTATACCGCTACTAATATAAAAAGCAAACAACCTGAAATTTTTGATAATGGAGATCTTAAAAACAACGAAAAGCCCCCTCCATCTCAAGGGGCTCCTCTGGGAAGTCTTCCTGTTTACCCCATTCTGATCATTCACGGTGACTCTGCAATCCTGCAGCACTTGGCTATGTGGTCTGGTCTGCAATCCATGCACCTCAGGCAAAGCATTAAATCTCAGAAGACCTTCCCCAGTCATACACTGTCCCTGGGCAGCCACTGGCCTGGGCCTTCTCGCCCTCCCCTGTGCAGGGAGGCGGCAGCTGTGTTTGGCTTGTTCAAAGCACTGCCTTCCGCTTCCACACACACAGCTGTGACCACCGGCCCGATGAGCTTGTTAATATTACTATCTTGATACCACCATCCCGAGTGAATCAGGAAGCCCAGCTTATAGTCCAGTTTGCAAAATTCTGATACCCGGCCAGCTATCAAGTGTCTGGCAAACCAAGAGCCTTGAACGCCACAGCTGGAACAGTACTCCCATGTACCTTCCACCTAAAAAGCAGTGGCTGGATCGTGTAAGGGGTGCAACACGCACGCAGGCACCGACCTGCCCTCACAGAGCTCACAGCCAAGCACCAAGAAAACAGCCACAGTGAGGATCCCGATTGCTAATCGCCATGTTTCATCTTCACAGAAGCCCTGCAGTTCCGTGCTACTGCTGTCCCCACTTCAGAGCTGGGGAAAGAAGGCTTGGGGGATGGTACCACAAACAAAGCCACACAGCTGGGCGGCAGAGGGTGAGCTTTCAACTGTGACATTCAATGATGCCATCTCCACCACAGCGAACACTGAGAGAGACAGGACCCTGAGAGAGAAACAGGACAGAGAGAGACAGGACTGAGAGGAAGGCAGGACCCTGAGAGAGTCCGGCAATTTGGAGGGGTAGACGAGGCTAAGGAGAGGAGTCGGAGCGAGCAGTCTTGTGTGGGAGCCTCAGGGGAAGGGAAGGCGGAGTCACAGGAGGGTGTGGGATCTCCCGGTGGGGCTTGCAGGGGGATCGCAACACATGGGCCACACAGGGCAGCAGGTACCACGACAACTCAGCGGGGCCGCTGCCACCCAGGAGCTCCCAAAACCAAGAGTTGCACAAAGAGATGAAGACTCTCCAGGGCAGAGGCCAGAAGTTACCGGATCTGTTGTGCATCTGGTCAGGTGTCCGTCTGTCTGTCTACCCTGCTACTGGCTCACCGTTTCCACCTCTGCCTGTGGTGGGCCCTGGCCCCTGTCTGCACCCATACATACAGGTGTGTTAGGTCTGCAGGGAGGTGGCGTTTCCAGTCCTTTCCTTCACTTTTCCGTTTCAAGCCAAGCCAGTTGGACAGTTCTTGGGTGGCGGCCCAGACCCAGGAGAGGAGAAAGGAGGAGAGGGAAACTGTGGCCATTCCTTGCCCAGGAGTGAGACCGTAGCCATGGCGGTGCCCCTGCAGCAGGTCTGGCTGCTGTGAAGAGGAATTTGTACATGGAAATCAGGAGACAGCGGCCCGGGGCACCCCCATGGCGGCTATGACAACTGACAGCTAATTAGAAAGTTCCACTTGAGCCTCACCCGTTGAAAAGCCGTTTAATAATTAAGTGTCTTATCTGTATTTAAATTCCGCTGACAATATATACTTAGAGTGCGGCCAGAGAGCCAATTTTCTCACTTCCATCACCCTGCAAGACACAACACTGAGTCCGGCAGCTCGCCCCTTGGCAATCAGCGACATTACGCCACACGACTTGCCTTGTTCGGCCTCGGCGGGCGCTTCCTCCCGGCTCTTGGATTGATTCGCACGGAGACTCTGAACAGAAACACGCTTGACGTGAATATGGCCCTTCACAAGCCACTGAGCTGGGCCGGGCAGGCAAGGAGTGGGTGAGGGACCCTCAGCCTAGTGGGGCGGAGGGAGGGGCAGTGGCAGCAGCTCGCCTGAGTGCAGCTGAAAAGGGTGCACTGTTTGCAGAGCAAGAATAGAATGTTAAAGTAATAATAAAATGATAAAGATCATAATGAGTTGGCCCACTTTTCGTTACCACCGTGCACAGATCATTCTAAAGGCAGTCGGTGATAAAATGCTGCTCCCCACTACGAAGAAGGCTCCCCTGGCACCCCTTCCCACGCTGCTGCCTGGAGGTCACAGGGCTCCCTGTCCTGCTCCAGGGGGGAGAGGAGACAACAGAGGAGAAACCGCTGCAGAGGGAGGGAAGGAAAGGTGAGCTGCACGCGCTTAAAAAGACGGGCACAGGCCAGGTCTGGCCCCACGGGTATGCTCTGTCCCGGCTGCAGGAGCAGGAAACAACAGGCAGGTGACCTCTACTGAGGCCGCACCCCCTCCCGCTGGCAGCCCTGGCTGCCTGTGGCCAGCATCCCAGGTGGGCTGTGGGGATCTTGCAGAGCTCCAGAGGGGAAGGGGGGGGGTGTCAAACCCCAAAGGAGCACCCTCAAGCCTCCGAAGGAGACGGATTGGGTGGGAGAGAGTCATGGCGGTTCAGTTTGGGACACAGAAGGAGCATCTGGAGGCAACCACAGGGGCCTCCCGGGCCCTCCACTGCTTGGCTGGAGCAACCTGACAACCCAGCACCCCTTCTCCCTCGTGGCCAGGACAGCCTCTGAGGACACGAGGCTGCACTTCTGTTTCCCTTTCTGGAAGTTTCTCTCGCCGTCTACAGGAGCCAATGGAACTCCGGACGGGGAGCGTACGTTTGAAGGAATTGACCTGGAAGGGAACGTAAACATGACCGCGTTCAACTCTCTCTCCCGACAGAGGTGCAAAGCCCAGAGGAGTCGAGCGACGTCTCCAGAGTCACCCAGATGGTAAGCTGGTGCTTCTGTCCAGCCCCCGCCTGCCATGCCGCTGGGAAACACTCAGGTATCACCGCGAGCTGTGGGTTCAGATACTGCCCCCCGCTTACAGCCGTGCAACATGGGACACCCCCCCACGTTTCCTGAGAGTGGCCTGGACTGGCGACTATCCTGCCCGTGAGCAGCCGAAGAAGCGCCCCAGCACCAGGCAGCACGAGCACTGCTTTCGGGGTTGATCTGACTGTGCATTTCTGGGGTGCTTCCGTCAACACCCCTGAGTCGCAGCCAATAAGACCAAGTATCTTCCTAGGATTCAGTCTGCACCATTGAAACTGGCCTGAACCATCATCAAATTCAGGAGTATCGAGGGCTTGGGAAACACTCACTGCACTTCACAGGCCGGGATCCCGCCCTCACAGTGCTCTCGCTCTATTGGGTCCAGCTCTTGCCTCTCAAAGTGTGGGGTCACCTGGGAGCCTGTTGGAACAGCAGAAAACTGAGGCCCTCCTGGACCTACTGAATCGGGATCTGCATTGATACAAACGCCCAGGTGAGTCGGGTGCACATTAAAGCTCGGGAAGCTCTGGTCTAGGGCGCTGTGGGGACACCTGAAGGTGATGACCTGGGAGACAGGCCAACGCTCTGCACACCGTCAGAGACCATTACAGACTGTCCACCACGGAGCGTGTGTAACATGGTGCCACATGGCTCTGACCTCACACAGGGAAGGATGGGCGCAGCCGGGCTCGGCCACAGCTCAGGTCTGGAGCGGTTCTGAGTTTCAGAGGATGGCGAGCTCAGTGGGCTCCAATGTGAGCTGTCATGACACAGACAGCCACCAACAGACAGTCAGGAGACCTGCTCTCCACAGTGTCTGGGGAGTCCAGGTTCTGGGGTCCCACAGACCTGGTCTGCAAGCCTGCTCTTCATTCACCAGCCCTGGGACCTGCTGCAAGTCCAGCGAGTCTCCAGGACCCATTTCCACGTCTCCACTGTGATGTCAAGATGAGAGGAGATCCTGGTCGTAAACAGGTGGCACTGGCGTGGTCCCTGGTAGGTGCCCTTGAGGAGTAGCAGCTATGATTATAAGCTGGGGGCATTAGGCAAGCTGACTGCTTCTCCAAATATCCTCAGGGGGCAGAGCTGGGATGGGTGACCAGTGGTTGCAAGTCCCAGGACAGCGGGTTGGACTTAGGGAATGGAAGAGCCGTGGGCAATGAGCTAACAGCAAATGCACAGCAAAGGCAGGTGTGAGCACAGTGCATGGCGGGAGTTCCGGGGGGAGAGCGAGGCATTGGTGGGAGGGGCTATGAGATGGAGAATAAGGTGCTGTCCTCGTTTCCACTGCCCTAAAGTAGGGGGCCAGCCTCCCCCAACATCCACACAGGTATCTCCTTTCTCTTTCCTGCAGCAAAAGAGACGAGGATGCAGCTGCAGTGGAGGGGACGCCACAAACCTTCTGAAAGCCCCCAACACTCCTTTTCCCAGCAGCAGCTTCCCAGCAACACCCACCAGGTAACCAAAAAGGAAGGCACCATTGGTCTCCTTAGTAACCACTTCCGAGGCCTCTCCGCGATGATTTTAACAAGCTCCCAGCTCTCTCCCCAAACTGCTTAATTTTTACAACAATCACACTCTTCTTTTTCTCCTCTAAACATTCATTTGAGCACATCGGAGCAGAACATGGTGTGATTTCCAAACCCAGTCAGACAGCGATTTTTTCACAAAGTGCAACGCCCACAATTAATGAACCTGCTGGGAATAAAGTTCCTTCTAACAAAAACACCATTAAAAACAAAGCTGAAAAAACCCTCCCGGAGCCCCTAAGCATTTGTCACCTGGTCACAACCGAGGAGGGGTGCGCACAGTGGGGTTACGTGAACAGCTCAAAGATGGGCAGGCTTCAGCCGCTCCTGGCCTCCACAGGAAGGGAGGGACACACTGTGTGTCTGGAAGAAAGGCAACAGCCAATGCAAAGGTCCTGGTGGTGTCCAAGGAAAAGCAAGGAGATCAGGGGGCTGGAGTGGGAAGGGGGGAGAGTGGTAGGAACTGGACTTGGGTATCACTCTGAAGGAAGCAGGAGGCCATCAGGGGGTTCTGAACAGAAGAGCAACTTAGATTTAAAAGACAGTGCATGTAAGGCACCAGGAGCAGTTTCAGCACATAGTAAGTGTTCAGTTAACACTAGCTATTGTCATACATCACCC
This sequence comes from Myotis daubentonii, assembly GCF_963259705.1. Classification (NCBI taxonomy): domain Eukaryota; kingdom Metazoa; phylum Chordata; class Mammalia; order Chiroptera; family Vespertilionidae; genus Myotis; species Myotis daubentonii. Next base: position 43,068,978 of record NC_081852.1, read on the forward strand.
CTTGAATATCTGTGTGGTCGTCCAACACATGCATGTGCTCACACCACTCAAAGCACTTCTACCTACAGAGCTGCCCCAGGTCCTTCTGTCTGAGATTCAAGCTCCCCTAAACTCAGGCCCAAGGTACACGTCCAGCTAACACCCCGACGGTTGTGCCCAGCTACACACTCATTCTTCCTAGACCTGCACATCTCCCCTCTTCATTGCTTTCCCCTGTGTATTTCCCTTCCTCCCAAAGGCCCTCCCCTCTCAGCACTACCCATATCACACCCATCCCAGCAAGGGCTTCCCTCGTGCATCCCCAGATGGATGTCATGTCTCCACCATTAGCCAAATACACTCAAAGACCTTCTTTTCCCAACCTTGGTGCTGGTCTCATCCCCCACCAAATCCTCCCTCTGCCTCCTGCCACCATCTACTGGATAGTGACTTACTGACGCTACTTTGCAGGCCTTAGCCGTGGCGCTGAATAAGCCCTTGTAAAATTCAGCAGAATAACTCAATAAACCCACAGCCCCTATCTGCCCCTGTCCTCTTGGCAGAGATCTGGCCAAGACTTAGGCAAGCTGTGAAAGAGGCAGTTGGTCTCTCCGAGCCTGTTCAAGGAGCTGGTATAATTATACATGGAAAAGGATGGGGGGGGGGGGAGGAGAGACTCTTCTTCCTTAACAGACAAAACCTCAACAGACAAAAGTAAGTCTAATGACTGCTCTGCTCGGTCCTGTTCACCATTAAGCCCAGGACTTTCGCTCCATTGTAACCATAGATGCAGGTAAGTATTTCACAAGATAAGAACAAGGTCATGATAAAGAGGAGGAGACTATTCAAAAACCCTGCCCAATCTCTCTCTCTCTCCCTCCCTCTCTCTCTCTCTCTCTCTCTCTCTCTCTCTCTCTCTCTCTCTCACACACACACACACACACACACACACACACACACACACACACACATGCGTGTGGCCATGTTCAAGCATTGCGTTTGGAGAAAGAGCATCTTTCCCACATCCCAACGGCCCTGAAGCAGCCAGGGAGGCAAGGAGCAGATGAAGAGGCATTTGAAGCCTCCTTGCAAAGTCAGGGTTGGGGAGCACTTCGGCCACATCAGAGGCCTCCAACAACCGTGGAGTGATCAGGGTGGGGACATAATTCCTGCCCGTCTTTATAGTAAACATATTAAAGATCACTGAACTCCCACATGGTTTTCTTTTTTTTCTTTTCTTGTTTTTAGCATAAACTGGTATAGGTTTGCAGAGGGCAATTTTATTTTCCACATCCATGTCCATTTTGCATGCCTTTTGTTTTGTTTTGTTTGTTTTTTATTTCAGAGAGAGGAAGGGAGCGGAAAAGAGAGATAGAAACATCAATGATGAGAGAGAATCATCCATCAGCTGCCTCTAGCACACCCGCTACTGAGGATCAAGCCTACAACCTGGACGTGTGCCCTGACTGGGAATCGAACCGTGACCTCCTGGTTCATGAGTTGACGCTCAACCACAGAGACAGCAGTAAGGCTCCCACATAGTTTTCTGAGGCAGGCAGAAGAGATGACAGATCAAACAGGAGTCAGAACCTTCTAGATGACTGGCTAACCAGTTGCAGATAAATCACAGACTACAGGGCAGGGTCTGAACTAAGAAACTCAAAGTGAAAAGGGGGCCAGGATTTATGAACTGTTGTTACTTCGGTCTCTCAGGGAGGCTCAGGCTCCTCTTCCTCAAGCCATTTGACCAGGTTACCCATTCCCAGGGCCAGAAATCCACAGATGAAGTGACCAGCGAGAGAAGCACCCAGCACCCAGAATCTGGTCAAAGGCCTTTGCCAGGGGCACGCCCAGTTGGATCCCAGGTCCCGTAAGGGCACCTCTAACGGACACCCAATGTTTTTGTTCTGGTTTGCTTTTGTCTGCAGAATCCTCCTTCCCATGACAACCCTACCTTCTGTTCAGGGTTCCATCCCATCCCCACTCTGCTCTCGTGACCGAGTGGAGATGACTCCACTCTCAGCTCCAGGGCTGTCCCATCATTTCTCTGGCCATGCGGCCAGTTCAAGATGAGACTCTGAGACTTGGAGCTAACATTCTTTCCTGGTGGACTTGGTGCCAAGAGGGTACCAGGCTAAGACTGCTCCCGCCACCTTCAAACATGAATGGAGAAAGTGCTGAGAACTCGGCCAGTGGGGAAGAGATTAGGGGAGAAAGGGAGACAGAAACGGATGGATGGGTGGATGGATGGGTGGATGGACGGACAGACGGACGGACGGACGGACGGATCTGGGCCCTGGTATGAGCATTTGTGCCCCGAATCAGGCCTCATCTGATTCAAACTCAGGTTTTCCTGATCCCAAAGGAGAAAAGGAAGTTCATGGGTATTGAGTGTTTATTGCTGGGCTCAAAACAAATGTTATTGCATTTAATCCCCACAATAACCCTGTGAAGTGGTCTTTATTCTCCCCTTATCTTTATTGGTAAATAAGGAAACTGAGATTAAAGAGGCTTTGTAACTGGCCCAGGTCAGCCGATTCACCACTGGAGAAGCCAGAACCAGGGGTCACCTCAAGGCTCTGACCTTTGTGCCGTGCCCCTCCACCCCTGGGTGAACAGGACAGAGCTCCAGAGAGGGCTGTGGCCCGAGGGGAGTTCACACTTTGATCGCTGAGCCAGAGGGGCTGCCAGTGAAATGTCTGCTCACGGGACTAACAGGCAGAATGCTCTTTGAGAGAGAAATGCCACGTCTGCCGGGACATCCTTCAGAAAGGCTCTCAGAGATGCAGGGGAGCAGCTAATAAATGTCACCGCGCACCCTCGTCTGGGCGTCCGCAGAGGGGGCGACAGTCTACACTTCCTGCAGCGCAGCCACTCTGAGCCACCAGTTACAATGCGAGGGGGAGGCCTGAGCGCCCTCCAGGTGATCGCCAAGGACAGGGGCCCAACGCCAGGAAAGGCGCAAGGCAGTGACGCCATCAGGAAGGTGTCAGAAACAGAAGACAGGCAAGACCTGCCTACCTGCCCGCGGGCTCACCCTGTGCGGGTGAGTGACATGCCAATGGCCATGTGTTTCCACAACACTACCGAGCTGTAAAATGCGAAGCGCAGTATTGCTTTAACTCTGCGCTGTGTCTGTGAAGACTCAGTCTCCTTTGTTAAAACAGGGAAGGCAGGCAGCCTGTGTCCCTGGCTGCCCCCGGACCTCTGGCCTCCCTTCGCTCTGCAGCCTCACATCCTAACTGCACCACATGGCCCCCAGGGTCTGCTCATTCCCCTCGGCATTCAAGCCCACTTGGTCTCGGACCAGTTCCTGTCCCTCTTCGCTGCCCAGAGAGGACAATTCAAAGACAGCAGGAAACTCTAAAGAAGAAATAAAGGAGATTGCAAGGAAACGCTCCAGCAGCCTCATCCAGGGTCTGGCTGGAGAAGCTCAGGCCCCACCCTGCTGAGGGCCCCTGAATGCTGGAAACCCGGCCCCACCCCACGTGCTGCCATCCCAGCCAAGAGCGGGGTGGCTGGTGGAGGCACGGAGCCCATGGCTAGGGCCAGCACTTGAGATAAAGCAGGAGCCCATTTCACCCACACAGAACAGGAGTCACCAGCATGAGGCCACTGTGCAAAGATAGATCAATTGGTGAGGCTCTGGTTTGGGAAGAAACAATAATCCTACTTGAAGCCAAGTCTTTCCTGCCCCAGGTCACGGCCCTCCTCCCCCATCTGCCCAGGAGATGCCTCCTTTGGGAAGTCCTCCAGGCCTCCACCTTGTCCTCTCTCCACCCACCCCTGCCCTCCACAAGCAGGGTTGAGGGACGCGCCCTCCCCTGGACTATACAGCCCCCTGCGGGTCCCTGTGTGAAGCACCTTGTGGAAGGTTAGAAGCAGCAGGAGGAGGGGGAGAGGGTGGGCTCTCCCTGGCTGCCTGTGTTCACATCCCGGCTCCGCCACCGAGTCTGTCACTTTAACCAAGTCATTAACCCGCCGAGTCTCAGGTTCCTCACACATAAAACGGGAGAAGAATGAGGGTTAAGGAAAATCGTTCAGGGGAAGCACCTAGCTGGTGCAATAAATGTGAACTGTCATGTCTTCAGCTTGTCCTTTTCCTCCCCTGAATCAAGAGCACCTCAGGGACCCAGGCTCTGTCACCCCATCCATGTCCCAGCTCACACCCCAACCCACCTCCGGCGGCGACATGGAACACCCCCCCCCCATGGGGTCATCGTGAGGGATCCAAACTGGAGTAGGGATACAGGGGAAGGCTGAGAGCCCCGCTCTGGACTCAGAGGTCCTGGTCCGAGTGTGGGTCCAGGGTCAAGGTGCCGTGACTGACAAAATACAAGTCCATTTACTTCCCTGGTAAAAGTGTAAACCTGAGATAGAAAATGACACCCTCGCAGGATTCTTGTAAGAACTAAAGGAGAAGAGGTTTCTAAGGAGCTTGGTATAGTACCTGGCACATGCTAAGTGTCAACAGATGTGGTGGGTTCTGTTGTTACATCTGTAACTGCAGCCTGAGTGCCCGGAGGCCAGCTGCAGCCGCAGCCACTCTCTTCAGCAGCACTTACAGGAAGAAAGCAGGACAGGACTGCCTCTGAGATTCGGGGGGAGGAGACGTGCCTTCCTCCTCGGGCTCTGATCAGAAGAAGGTTCTGGAAACAGCCCGGCAGGGACCCTTCCCGGTGAGAAGCTGGGGGCCCCTGCTGTTCTCTGCACCTCTTCGCTCTCTGCCTCTGCTGTCTTCCCCCTCACACTGTCAGCCTTGTGGCCCAGAGAGGAAGGCATGAAAGGATGGAGCCTGGAAATTAACATTTCAAAGTCAATATTGGAGGACTGCTGCCTCGAGCTTCCTGCTGGCGGTGTGGGAGCCCCAGCACAGGGGAGGGCCGCGGGCTGGGGCTGGCGCGTGTGATCCCCCACAGCTTTTGTGCCTGCTCAGTCATCTCTCATTTTCCTTCTGCGGCACATTAAAGAGAAACATCGCCGCAGACCTGTGCCAGCCGGGCCGAGCCAGCCTTCAAGCACAGCCCTGTGGCCCGGCTCTCGGGGAGCCGGGGAAACCTTTGGCCTCCTCTCAGCTTGCAGAGCTCAGTCAGACTGGATGGCACAGAATTTGAAAGGAGAGAACAGCGTGTTCAGCCCAGTTTCCGCAGATACCCATCCAAGCAGTCATTATGGTAGACACCTGCTGTCCGCCCAGGCCGGCCCAAACGAAGCACAGGAAAGCACTCGTTGCTTATTCATTGATCCACTGGCCATCCAACACCCACTGAAATTAGATTTTGCTTGCGAATGGTTTGTTGGCTCATTCTCTGCCTGTCGCCTGTCGGAATGACGTCCAGGGAGAAGACACAGGGACCATTCCATGGCCCGCAACCACCAAAGGCCAGCCGGCCCCTCCCACTCATGCCTCAACAAAACATTAGTGGTGACTGAGGGCCTTGAGAACGGCACAGGGGGGAAGTGGACAGACGGACAGACTGGTACAACCCTTTCGTAAAGCAATTTGCTATATGCCAGGACAGCTAACAGCACATGCCCATGACCTAGCCATCCCACTCCCACGTCTTCACCTCAGAAACACCTGGAAGCAATCCAAATACACGCCTGCAAGAAAATGGATGCATGGTGGGCATCCCATCAGTGGTGCCATGCAGGAGCCACAGCCGCCCACATCACCGTGGATGGGTTTCTGAAACATGAGGCTGAGTTTAAAAAGAAAGTACGTTGCAGAAGAATGTGCACAGTTTGGTTCCTTTTATAAAAAGTTAGAGAATAAGCAAAACTTCAACTAATGCTTATATATAAATATACATGTAGTACTACTACAAAGAAAATCACAAACAAAAATCAGTGCAGTGGTTCCGCTGTTGCCGAGGTGGGGGTGGGGTGGGGGGCGGGGGGACCAGGCTGGGCAGGGACCTTCAAGCAGCCCCGTGATGCTCTTTTGCTTCAATTAGGGGGTGAATTCATGGACACTCAATTTATTATCATGCTGTGCCACTAATAGACTATAAATATGCATTATGGATAACGCATGTTAAATCTTCTTTTGTATTATCAAAAATCCTTTTTTTATTTTCACAAAGAAGGCTGACAATAATATGGTAGGGACATCTGAAGGCAAAAAGGGCCCGGGACTCTGAGGAATGCGGACGCCACACCGGACAGCCACGCGTGTCCTGCCAGCTGAAGTGATTAAACACCACAGAGACAAATGCACAATAATGACAGCCGCACTTGCTAAGCGCCCATCATGTCATCAGCACCTGCTAGCTCCCCACAAAGGTCATTCTAGGTCTCATCTGTACGAGACGGGGTCGTCATCGCCATGGAAAATACGGCTCCGAGAGGTGAAGTGACAAGGCCAGAGTCACCAGGCCGGCCCTGCCGCCGCCCAGGGAGACATCAAAGACACCCCGCCGTCCGCGCCTGCAAAGACTGCGTCTTTCGCGATGCCAAGCAGCCTCTCAAATATTTATAGATCTAAATGGTGAATGAACCAAAGCGCAATTCAATCCAACGCATATTTATAAATATTTATAACCAAATGTTTTGCTTTGATAAGGCCCATTCTCCGGAGCGCCTGGCGTCGGACAAACAGGGCTGTGTCTGCGGCACAGGCTGCGCTCACCTGGGAACACGGGCTCATTTCCATGAACACACACTTCTGTCTGCCGCGCTCGCATCCGCATCCAGATGGCCCGCCGCCCCGCTACTCATCGTCATCAACTTAACACACCGTGAAAATAAGACCGGGAGCTCAGGGACCACAGGGAATTTGTGAGGGAATTTGTGAGGGAATTTGTGCTTCTCGGCTGCCTAAAATCTGCCCGAGGCTCCCCACCGCTTTCCGGATGAAATCCAAACCCTCAGCAGCCTGACGGATCCTGGCCGAACCCGAACCCTCTGAGCTCACATCATCCCGCTCACAATTCACTCACACACACACACACACACACACACACACACACACACACACACACGCACACGTTGGCCCGAAGGCTCGGCGTCCTGCTCTCTCTCGCCACCTGCCCTTCCGCAGGCTGTTCCCTCTGCCCTTCCCTCTTCGCCTCCGTCCTGGCCTCGCTAATGCCTGCTGCACTCTGAGAGCCCAGCCCTGGTGCCGCCTCCTCCAGGGAGCTTGTGGAGCCTGAGGCTGGGCTCCTGTCAGTCCTGCACAAACTGACCCCTGCTACGCATCCCTCCGCACCAGGTCCGCATTTTCTCGTCTATCCGCCCCGCAGACCCTGAGCTCCTCTTTCTGTAGGCCGGGGAGACATGCATTCAGGGCTTGTTATGAATATAGGCGTGTTGTCATCCGAGCCGCATGTCCCCAGACCAGTTAAGACAAGGGTGGGCCGGGACGGACAGTCCGCATTAACGTGCCTGCGCCGGCCTGGGCTGAGCCTTTGCAGCAGCATCTGGCCTCATCCTCACAACCGGCCTGTGAGGCACTGCTATTCCCATTTCACAGATGAGGAAACTGAGCTTCAGAAAAGCCCGGTGGCGGGAACAAAACCACGCAGCTTGTCACCAGGCTTGTCAGACTCCAAAGCTGCGTGGTTTCCCGGCCGCCCTGTGAGGTCGGCTTAGGGGCTGCCACGCAGGCTCTGCTCGCACACAGCCAGGGCCAGAGGCTCAGAGTCAGGCTGCTCTCCCTAGACTTGGCCTAAAGCCGCCTCCCGGTGCCATCCTGCTAATGGAGGCCTCGGAAGAAGCCACTCCTTCCCCGACCTTCCACTTCTCAGAGCACTGGGACCACCCTAGCCTTCTCTTCGGTGACTGAACCTCCAGTTTCTTCTTTGACCCCTAGCAGGTGTGGGGGCTGATTCTGGGTGCTCACAGGTTTGGCAAACTTTCTCTCCAGCCCAGGAGGGTGGACCCTGGCACCATGTTCCAGGGAGATGTCCTGGGCAGTCTCAGTCCCCGCTGGCCCTGCCTCCCTGACCCCCAGCCCCACGGCTGGAAGACCCATGGGAATTCTGATGCGTGGGTCTCCCCCATCCTTCTGTGAGTGTGGGGTCTTCCGTCACTCAGGTCAGAGCTGAGAGGAGGGCCAAGAAGTGACCTCCATCACTGGACACCTGAGGGCAATGGGTCCTTCTCCCCGAGAAATCCAGTCCCCACCTACAAGCCGCCCCGACTTCCGATGGTGCTGTGGAAGCAGTATCTCTCTGCCCTTTCCTCCAAGGAGCCAAGGCTCAGGGAAGACGCCTGTGTCAGACTGCAAGTCTTTTGAAAACTAAGAAAACATACACTCTTCCCACAAGGACTGAGGGGCAGCTGGAGTCAACGGAGCCTCCGCAGAAGGTCAGAGGGCGTTGTCCTTGTCAGGCAGAGTGCAAGGGCGTGGGCTGAGCACACTGAGTAGGGGCTCTGGAGTCAAACCTGTGTTCAAGCCTTGCCTGTGTTCACTTGCCTGCTGTGTGACCTTGGGCAAGTTGCCTGACCTCTCTGAGCTCTAATGTGAAAGGAGAATCAACAAAACATCCCTCACTGTTGTAAGAATACAATGAAATAAGGTATGAAGACTACTGAACAGAAGTCTTCGATTATGATGGCGATGGTGATGAACAAGAAGGGGGAGGAGGAAAAACACTAATGATTCATCGCCACACACACCCTCCCTTCCCCCCACCTAACCCCTTTCTGAACTGTTGGTGGCCACTGCCCACAGCTCGGGCCTGGCATCCCAGACCTTCTCCCCGGTGCTCTGACCAGCAGCCTGCCCTAGCCCCCTTGTGCACGGCAGACAACGAGGTCTCTCTCCCTGGCGCGGCTCGTTGCTGGAGACAGTGGGCCCGGGGGCTGGGCGTCCTGCCCAATTAACACTCCAGAATGCCAGCGGAGCAGCTGTGGTGGCATCAGGCTCCCCAGGGACAGGGGCCCAGGTGTGCCTGCCTCCTCTCTGCTGCAGGCTCGGGGAGGGGCCTGCAATGGAGTGGGGCAGGCGGGTGCCTGCCACCAGGTCTAGGCCTTGCCCCAGGGCCATTGGGCTTCCTCTGTAGATAGAGGTGGGGCAGCATCTTGGCAGCCCATGTGCCCTCTGTGACCTGCACACCATGGAGACAAGAGATGGGAGAGCTCTGGAACGGGAATGACCTGGGAGTCACTGGTGGCCCCAGCGGACGACCTGTCTATGAACTGACAGCACGCTCACCCCACATTGTCACGAGGTTACATGTAAGTGCCTGGCTGGGAGTGTGGTCCAGAGTCAGGACCCAATAACGGCTGGTCTTCTGCCTCCCGGCCCGTCACTATTTGCGTGGGTGGCAGAAGCGTGCTGATACCTTGCTTCTCAGGGAGGAAAGATGGAATCAGAAAGATAGACAAGGAAGCAATTTCATCTCTGTGGCTTCTGAGAGACAGACTTGAAAGAAAACACCTGTCACAAAGAGAAGTTAAAGAGGCCCGACACCGAGGAACTCTACCCTGGAAGGTCTGAGAGAAAGCACATGAGGGGGTACAGGAAAGCTTATGTGGGTTAAAGAAAGGGGCGGGGGGCAAGTACAGGGAGGACTAGGAACAATATCATTTTAAAAATCATAAGAAAAGACAGCTTTCTCTGGTCATCTATTTGCTTATAAAATTTGCTCTAAACATATTCTCCACTTCACTATTTGATTGATTTCTGCTTCGTTTAGCTAGTTTAATAAAGCTATTTATCTTCGTGTTAAAAAAAAAAAAAAGATGTGATTATTCAATGGATAAATCCATGAGGGTATGGGTTTCCAGAAATTTCACCCTTGGGCCTCTATAGCACGCTACTGCCCCCTGGCGACAGCACACCTGAATTGAAGGGATAGAATATGGGAAGCATGTAGGGCTCTTGGATCGCTGAATCTGAAAAGGATGAGGCTTTGGTCATATCACCCCCATGCAAGTCACTCCTCAGTTACCAGCAACTATGTTGAAAAATCAATCACACCGTTAAAAAATCAGACTCAGGTCCGTTCCCAACTTCCCTTGAGGGCAACTCATGTCTGAGCTGCAACCTAAGCCATCGTTTTTTTTCTCTATAAAACGAAGGGAGAGGCCTAAAAGATCTCTTGGCTCTGACATGTGAAAATTCTATAAAATGTATTTTAGAACCCCCAGGGGAGTCTTCGAAATGCAATTATGTGGTTCCAGCCTCAAATTCTAACTTAGAATGTCTCGGGCAGGGCTCTGACACCCACATTTCTAACAAGCAGGTCCTCATTTCTCTAATGTTTGAGATTTGCTATTCCAAGTCCTTGTGGGTAACATTTAAGATGCTGCTTTATTACGTCTAGAAAATGTGAGGTGTCTGGGTCTCACAGACCTTAACATTTCCTGAAGAAGGCCTGACTGTCACACAATACCCAAGGCCGCTTCGTAAGGCCCGTTTTGCTGCTGGGGAAACTGAGGCTCAAAGAGGTAACGTGAGCAGCCCCAGGTCACAAGCTGAGAGAGCTGCAGCTGGTCTACACCCTCGTATTTGGATGCCCATCCCCTTCCCAAGGAGCCCGCAGGCTTCTTGATGCACCTTCCACTTCTCGGTGCAGTGCGGCCGGGGTCCCCCCAAGCAGTGGAGTTCGGGGCTCACTCCCAGCTCCCAGAGGCTGTCCTTAGCCTGAGGGATGTTCTTCAAACTCCAGCCCAAACTAGCAGAAGGTGAGCGTCTGTGTCACCCACCAAAGCCTCCTCCAGCTCCAAAACGGTCATTGTGGGTTTGACAGTCAACTGAGAGAGGTGAGGGTATCACCAAAACCTGTGCTCATCTCATCTGCCCAGCAGGGCATGCGTTTCATTTCCTTGGGAGGGAGGAAAAGTGGCTAGTCTTTCCTACCAGTGCTTAACAGACAGAAGCAACATGCTGAACGTTTCCACCCCTGGCTCTGTCCCCCACGAGCTGTGTAACCCGAGGTAAGTGACTCACCCTCTCTGAGCCAGAAAACTGGGATTAAACAACGTCCTCCTCAGAAGGTTTCTGTGAGGTGTATATGAGAGGATATATGTAAGGTGTTAACCTTGATGACTGGAATATAGTAAATGATCAAACACTGATAGCTCAAAAACAGTATTCCCACCCATTCCCCCAATATGGCTCAGACAGAAATGGAAACAGAGCCCTGCTCTGGCCGGTCCGTTTCACCCAGAAGCTGGGAGGGTCCACACACCCAACAAAACCGCTCACGGAGGACCGTGATGGGCAGGCACCATGCTAGGCTCCCATCTGTGCTCCCACAGGGCCAGTTTCTAGACCGGGAAAAGGGTTTCTGGCTAAACCCACAGGAAAAGTTCTCTGGGGATCCCCACCTTCAACGTGAAGGTCAGGGCATCAGCGCGTCACCATCCCTGTGCTTACTCAAGATGGCAGGCACATCCCCTTTCCCTGGTCCTCTGGGGTGGGGGTGTCTGTTAACTGTTAATGGAAAGGGGAGGGGGAGTGAGCTGTCCCCGGCCAACCTCACTACTGCCTCTGTGTTCCGCAATTACTGGTACAAAATGACTTGATGAGAGGAACCAAGCCGACATCTGGGTTTCAGTTAGCATCTGACATGGAGCCTCCCTAATTAATCTGGAAACACGCGTTGACAAAGGCTCCTATCGGAGCGCAGTCAGGGAGAAAGCCGGCTGACAGGCCGTGAACAGAAGGAGGTGTGAGGCGGGCGGTGCCCACAGGTCACCGGGAGTGTCCGGAGGACTGGGAGATGGCGCCTTCAGTTCGCCCATCCTCCTCGGCTTTGTCATCTGACCCCCGGAGGACAGGCGGGAGGAGGTCCAGCAGCAGCTGGGAGGGCCCGCCTGACGCCCATTCTGTGTCGGCAGCCAGCTAGGAAGACAAAGGGACCCAAACATTTCAGCCCCATCAGCCAGATCGGTGGTTTCGTTCCCACCTGGCCCAGGGCAGGCCCGTGGCTACATCTCCAGCTTTGAATACGCCTCACATAGGAGAGATAGGTATGAGTAAATATGGACACACACACAAAAGGACCTACCTATTTAACATCAGTAGGTCACCTTTATCGTTTATCTCTTACTAGGCTTTACATACCTTACGACATTAGTCCTTACACCCACCCACTAAGTGCTATTTCCATTTCACAGTTGAGCAAAACAAGGCCCAGAGAGGTCAAGCTAGTTACCTAGGATTGCACAGCTAACAAGGGCAGGGCCAGACTACAGGGTTGGGCAAATAAGGAGGGGGTACCAGTCCCCCTGTCAGCACATCCACACCTCCCCTTCCTCCTGCCCCTCCCTACAGCCACTTCCATGTGACTGTTGAAGGGAAGGGGTGTTTGAAGTCAACAATCTCTGATGATTAGGGCTGAGGAAGCCCTAGGGATCCTGATGGCCATCCAAGCGTATCCCACTGGCTTTGGAGGCAGGCCTGAGGCCAGGGGGCAGTGAACGAGTAGACAGGGCCCCCCTCCCCATCCCCTTTCCCTTTCATGTTTGTTTTATATCAGTCTGGGTCCTGGATCCACCGCTCACATTTTATAGTTAATGAAACAAAAACCAGGGAGGCACAGTAACTCATCTCGAAGGGCAGGAGCTGCAATCCAGGTTTCCTGACCCCAGGCCTCCATGGGTGCAGCAGGAGGCTCTGGACAGAGGTGCGGTCCTTCCCTGGTACCTCGTTTGCTTAGCATCCTGCTAAGAACACAGAGGGGGCAGGGGCCTAGGATGCCTGTGATCTAAGAGCTCCTATAGATGCACTCGACAGAGCGCTCAGCGCTCCGCAAATGCTCGGAAATGGGGACCATGACCACTGTCTACCTTGTGGCTCCGGGAGGCCAAGTGAAAGGTCCTCATCAGCCCCTGGACCCGGCCCTGCCTCCCCGCCTCCCACGCCACGCAGTGCGGGAAGCTGCCTGTCTGAGGAGAGTGGATCCAAACAAAACGCCTGGCACGGGCCCGGGCTGGGGAAGAGCTCCGTCAAGGTGGCCAAGGTCGTCGGGACCAGCGCCTGTAAGCCTCTCCCTTCCTCCCGCCGAGGCTGGAAGACATCGAGACCCACCTCTCTCTCCCCACCCCACCCCCTCCGTCCCACTGGCCTGGAAGTGCCAGCATCTCACACCTGCCTCCCGGCTGGCAGTTGGCACCACTCTGCACTCTCTCCTTCTGCAGACTTGCTCACCGCTCCCCGGCTTCCTTCGGCTTTTGAAAATTAATTACCAGTGATTTGTTAAGTTCATTAGCTCTGCTTCTCAGCAGCATGGAAGGCCTGCCATCTGGACCCGTATTTTCATTTTTATGAGAGTTGTTCCATAATTACACGATAAGCGGTGTCACCTGCGAAGCCACGCTCGGCACACTCAGCCGGCCCCTCCTTGCTTCAGTCTCACTCTCTCACCAGGACGCGCGCGTTTGTCCACCCTGGCCTTGGAGTGGCCAACTCTTCAACTACACACAGAGCCCCACCGGCTTTCTCTTCCTGAACACTGACTGAGCCTATACTATGTGCCAGATGTAGTAGAGGTGCTGCATACATTCTTTTACACATGCCTGCACTAATTCCGTGAGGCCACTATCATGAACCCAGAGGCAGAAAAGAAAACTGAGGCTCGGACAGATGAAGTAACTTGCCCAAAAGAATGAATAATGATCACCCTGGCCAGTTTGCTAAGTGGTTAGAGCATCAGCCATGAACCAGGTTCCATCCCCAGCCCCAGCATATGTGGGAGGCAACCAATTGATGTGTCTCTCTCATGTCAATGTTTCTTTCTCTCTCTCCACCTCCGCCCCTCCTCCCTCCCTTCCACTCTGTCTGAAAATCAATGGAGAGAATATCCTCAGGTGAGGATTAGGAAAAGAAAGAGAATGTATAATTTTCAAGTAGTGGGACCAAGATTTGAACTCACATCCTAAATCCACACCAGAAACACCTCAGGCTGAGTACAGCACGTGCTTTAAGCCCACCCCCTGCCTTTTTGCTGAATCCAATTTCCCTCCTGCTTTCTACTGTAGGAGCTCCCAGGCACTGAGTCCTCACCTGAGTTCAAACTGTGTCCACCCATTCCCTCCACCCCCCATCAGCTCAGTCCACTCACCTCTGCTGTTGTACAGACACCAGATACTTGAGAGAGTGGATGCACATGAAACCAGAGAAAGAATGGGTTATATTCATTTATCACTCACTATGTGAGCATTGCTAACGCCTGGGTTACCTCATGAAACCCACACAACACTACAGGTGTTCTAGCAAGGCAGGTAACTATGGGGGTGATCATACTCATTTTACAGAAGGGAGACAGAGGTACAAAGAGACTGAGCCACTGCCCTTGGTCACCCAGTTAGTAACTTAGAGAACCATCATCTGGAGCCAGGCTCTGACTCCAGTCTGTGATGCCGTCCTCCTTCACGAAGAAAGAGCCACCTACGTCTCAGAGAGGCTGCTGCACGCATAAGGATACGGCCCCTAGGAAGGCAGGTGTAGCGTGTTATCAGGTGAGGGCGGGCAGATTCCCACAACTCCATTATAGGCAAGCAAAACCCTGTTTTCAAGTGAACAATATCAGTCAGGAAATTCATTCAACACGTATTTCCTGAGCACCCACTAGGTCGCAAGGGCTACGCAGACTTGAAACAGATCATTACAATTGCCCGAGGCCTGGTGTGTGTTACAAAGAGGTGAAGTCAAGGGCAGGGAGGGGGCACATAGCAGAGGAGCCTCGTCCAGGCCACGAGGCAGTGAGAGACGCTTCACGGAGGAGACAGTCTCAGGTGAGACCCAGAGGTGACAGATTGCCCCGACCACGTGTCTGTGCGAGCGCCCCACAGGTACCCTCAGTGCATCTCTCCAGGGAGGGGCCTGCTCCAGCTGAGGGAGCAGCAGGTGCCAGCCCAGAGCTGAGCATGAGGACGTACATTGGAGGCGCTGAGAGCGGCGGGCCCACCTGGGAAGCAGCAGGGAGCCCATTCCTCCATTCAGCAGGTGTGCGCTGAGTGCGGAGGACGCTCCCTGGGGTTTCCTGGTCTGGGAGCTGCTCTGCGAGCCAGCACCCTGGGCCGGCGTCGGAAGTCAGCCCTGGCGCTGCCTCCTTTTCTAGGTTCCTCCGAGAGTCTCCAAGTCGGGGCCTCGACCACGCACCAGCTCTCCCCGACGTCTAGCTCATCTGTCTCTGCCTGGAGGGTCACCCCCTCAGGCCTCCTCGCACATCAGCTCTGGTCCTCGCTCACAGATGCAACGACCACTGAATCCAGGAAAGGAACGGAGCAAATGTCATGAAGCCAGCCCTGCATCAGGGGCCTCAACCACCCGTTAGTGAACCCAAACGACGTCCTTGTAAGTTGTTACCATCTCATGTCACAGATGAAGAAGCCGAGGCTCAGTGCGCTGGGTAGCATTTGTCCCAGACACAGAGCTGGTCCTTCTTTTCCTCGCATTCTCTGCTCCCTTCTTCCCAAAGAAATGATCCTCAGAAGTCAAGGTCCTGTCCTCCCTAAAGCGTCTGCTGAAAAGTCATGAATGTCAAGCAGCGTCTCCCAGGCCATATTTCAGCAAAAGGAAGGGATCCCTTCCACGGGTCAGTGAGGTGTGAAAGTGTGAGCCACCCAGCAGAGGGCAAGTGGAGGGACTGTCCTTCCTGTGGCAAAGAATGTAACCTGTGGGGATATCGGACAATTAGATTTCTCCAGAAGGTCAGAATAATCCAGACAATCCAGAACAAGCACCTACTATGCGCCAGGCCCAGTGCCAGGCACGTGTGAGGCGGAGAAGAACCTAATAAGGGTCCCCGTCCACGAGGAGTTAACAGCTAGCAACAGACACACAAGAAACACTTTCGCGCCAAAGCAAAGCCTGGTCCTCAGCCAGAGGTTCGCCAGGCCTCGGGCAGCGTAGGATGGGTTCCAAGGAGCCAGTCAGAATCCCTGTCGCAAATAAACAGTTCGCCTCCCCATGTATATAGACCCAGGGGGATGAGTGCAAACCAGACTCACTTCAAAGCATGAATGTGGAGAAAGCCTCCGGGTGAGACCACACAGGACTTCACTTTCTACGTGACATACTTCTGGATATTTGAATTTTTATAACAAATATGCATAACCTTCATACATGTTTTACTAATTTAAATAAAATGGTATTGAATTCGTGCTAGCTTTGTTCCTGCATGTTTTCTGAAATGATACATGCTCCAAAGTCCCACTGTGACCTGGCAGGCAGTGGAGGGAGGCCCATGAAGTCTCCGGACATTCAAAAGGGACCACTGGCCTTGGGAAGGTGGGGGCCTTCCAGCCCTGTGCCCCACCCCCAGCACGGTGCTGCCCTCCCTCCGGCCCTGCTATTCCTAGGCTGAGGCCACTCAATGCCTTATCAATAATTCACAGGTACAACCAATAAAGCCAGCTGGATATCCTCTGAGGGCAGGGAGGGGCCTCTGAGGAGGCTGGCGGGATAAACCTCTAACCATCTAGAACAGTGGTTCTCAACCTGTGGGTCACGACCCCTTTGAGGGTTGAACGACCCTTTCACAGGGGTCGCCTAAGACCATCAGAAAACACATATATCTACACTAATAAGAGATGAAGATGCTAATTGACCGTACCTTTGCTACACTCATCAGCCAATCAGAAGAGTATGCAAATTAACCCAACAAAGATGGCCATTAAATTTGTATACTGCAGGCAGATCCCACTGCTCCACCTCCGCCGGCCCCAGCACGGGGATCCGGGCCTGCCATCTGCGACCGGGGGAGCGGGCCTAAGCCAGCAGGTGGTTATCTCCCAAGGGGTCCCAGACTATGAGAGGGCACAGGTTGGGCTGAGGGACCCTCCCCCTCCCGCCAGTATGCAAATTTTTGTGCACCGGGCTTCTAGTAATTACATATTGTTTTTGCAATTAATCACTATGCTTTAATTATGTTCAATTTGTAACAATGAAAATACATCCTGCATATCAGATTTTACATTATGATTCATAACAGTAGCAAAATTACAGTTATGAAGTAGCAACGAAAATAATTTTATGGTTGGGGGTCACCACAGCATGAGGAACTGTATTAAAGGGTCGCGGCATGAGGAAGGTTGAGAACCACTGATCTTGAAGCAAACTTCTACTGTGTGCCACCCAGCTTATCAGGGAAAACAAGATCTGCAAGCACCTCAAGAATCAAGTGCCAGCCTGGGAGGGCCTAGTTCTGGAAACATTCTCTAAGGCCCCCACACCCCTCTTAGGGCCTAAGACTTAGGCCAATGGGATTCCCCAACATATCCAGCATGTTGTCCATTGACCACCCGGGAGCACGCGGTATGGCCAGTGCAAGCCTTGCACATGAAAGCGCCCCGAGCACTGGAAGGACCACGAGACCAGGAATCAGAAGAGTGGGTTCTCTCCCAGATCTGCCATGTGCCCACTGGGTGACCTCATATAAGGGGTTTAACCTCTGAGCTTCAGCACACTCCAATATAAAATCTAGATGAAACAGAAAAATGGGCAAAAGACTCAGAGAGACAGGTGAACACAAAGGGAACACCTGAATAGACTGTTGAACCTCAGAGGGAAGCAGGAGAGGGTGGGGGGGAAGAGATCAACCAATGAACTTGTATGCGTATATGCATAACCTGTGGACACAGACAATGCCGTGGCGAGGGCCTAGAGCCGGGAGGATGGGAGCAGGCTGGAAGAGGTTAATAGGGGGGAAAGGAGGACCTATGTAATACTTTCAACAATAAATATTAAAAGAAAATCCACGTTTTCACCTGAGAGTGCGCACGTGGACGGGATCAGCCGGAAGTGTGCACGTGGACAGGGGGCAGGGCCACGTTAAGATTGAAGGGATGCAGCCAGGCGCCCCCAGAAGCTGAAGAGGCAGGAAGGAACCACCCCTGGCGCCCTCTGAGGGAGCACAGCCCCAGCCGCCCTGATTTCAGATTCTCGCCCCAGAATGGGGAGAGCGCATGTTCCTGTTGGTTTAGGCCAGTCTGTAGTCATTGGGGCAGTAGCCCCAGGAAATAGGCCCCTCCTTTTGGGGCTTTGACCGGTTCCAGGAACAGCTGAGCCCTGTGCCCCGACAGGGGAGACCCCCTAGACCTCTCACTGCAGGGCTCCCAGGGAGAGTCATCCCTGTGTCTGAGCCTCGCCCTGTCTCCTGCTCCCAGGAGCTCCTCCGCAGTGACAGTGCAGTGGGCACACCAGGGGGGCTGCTTGGTGGGAAGTGCAGCCACGTGGCTCAGGGACTCCTTGCTGCCTTGCCGCCGAGCCCCCAGCTGCAGGATGAGGCAGGGCACTCACTCCCCAGCCCCGCCCTTACCTCCCAGGCCTTCCCCCTAAGGAGTCCAGCCTGAGCCTCCGCTTCCTGGAGCACCTGGGTTGACAAGAACCAGCAACTGGGTTGTCGTGCCCATATTCTAGATGCCAACACTGAGGCTCAGAGAGGGGGAGCAGAGGTTCCTACCCCAGCCCACCTCCCCCTCATCTCAGCCCAGCTGCCACCTGGTTGCTATGGTGGAGGAGATTTCTGAAAAACAATCCAAAAATACACACCCGCTGGCCCCTCCTTCCTCACTCCCTCTCTCCAGCTTCAATGTCTCCTTTTGTGCAGGTAGGCGGGGCCTCTTCCTGGCCAGGCAGCGGGATCCAAGGAGGTAGAGGGTTCTGGTAGGGGGTTCTGAGACCCAGCAGATTTCCTGGACCTGGGCTCCATCGCCCTCCCACAGTTCCCAGACCAGGTGGGCTCTTTCCTGCCTCCCTGCCTTCGAGCATGCAGTTCCCTCCACCTGGAATGCCCTTCCTCAGCCTTCAAATCTCAGCTCGGCTTTCACTCCACTGGAGAACCTTCCCTGAGTCACTTGGGGCTCCCGCTGCATCCTGCACCCACCCCAGTCACAGCCGTTTTCTGGATGATGCTCTCACAGGGCTATGAGGTCTTGGGGATGCTAGCTCTGCCTTGTACCCCAGCGCCTGGCACAGACAGGTGCTCAGTGAAGCCGGAAGGAAGGGAGGGAGGGAGGGAGGGAGGGAGAGAGGGAGAGAGGGAGGAAGGAAGTGGAGGGAGCAAAGAAACATCCCTCATAGGATTGGAGAGGATCTAGAGACCATGAGCACCTGGCACAGAGCTGGGCACGGAGCAAAGCCCACTCCCTTCCTGCTGCCTCTGCTTCAGCCTGGGCTCCAGCACCTTCGGCCGGCTCAGGGGTGCTCTCTGTACCCACAGGCCTGTGTGTCTGTTGCCCATTAGGATGCAGGGTAATCACACCAGGATGAAGACTTGCACTTGACTTCCTAAGGAGCTAGTGTGTTTAGGAGAAAGGCCTCCTTTCTCAGAAATCCCAGACTGTGCACACTTGCAAGGGCCTGAGGGCTGACCTTGAGCAGGCGTTTTCAGCCAGTTTTCACACTGAATACTTTCTGCAGACAAAGCCTTACCTGAGGCCTTTATGTAAAACATAGAAACTAAGCTGCTTGGGGTGTTGAAGTGATGGGTGTTGAAGGCCACTGGGAGGTCATGGGGAGATGGGGGTGGGGGCTGGGGTTGGGGTCGCTCCTGGTGGTGGGATGGGGCAGCCAGGAGAGAGGGAGAGCCCAGTGCAGTGGTTCTCAACCTTCCTCATGCCGCGACCCTTTAATACAGTTCCTCATGCTGTGGTGACCCCCAACCATAAAATTATTTTCGTTGCTACTTCATAACTGTAATTTTGCTACTGTTATGAATCATAATGTAAATATCTGATATGCAGGATGTATTTTCATTGTTACAAATTGAACATAATTAAAGCCTAGTGATTAATCACAAAACAATATGTAATTATATATGTGTTTTCTGATGGTCTTAGGCGACCCCTGTGAAAGGGTCGTTCGACCCCCAAAGGGGTCGTGACCCACAGGTTGAGAACCGCTGGTCCAGTGGCTGATACTTACCAACTAGTACAGAAGGGCTTTGATATTTTCAGAACTGCGTGTTCATGCCAGTGTGGCTGGGCCAACAGACTCATCTTTCACAAACAAAAATGAAAATATGTCATTGGAAAAAATCATAATGACTTCAACCTTTAATGTTCTCACTGTTTCTTTTTTTTAATCTTGAAGAGCTGTTTTAGGGGAAGTATCTCTTGTCTAGAGGAAATATATGAATTCAGCAATTCCATCAACTTCTCTTTTTCTTTTGTGAAATTCAAGTAAAATTAAATTTAAAATTGTATCTGAAATATAATGTTATGGTTTATAAAAGTATCTCTACCCATGTGTTCATTAAAAAAAAAAAAAGATTAAAAGGAAAAAAAGGGACACAAACAGCCTTAAAAACATTAAAAAGGACCCTGGCTGGATGCTCAGTGGTTAGAGCATCTGCCTGCGAACCAAAGGGTCTCAGGTTCGATTCCCTGTCAAGGGCATGTACCTTGGTGGCAGGTTCTCCAACCCTCATGGGGCACGTGGGGGAGGCAACCAATCAATGTGCCTCTCTCACATCGATGTTTCTCTCTCTTTCTCTTCCCTCCTCCCCCCTCCCTCCCACTCTAGAAATCAATGGAAAAAATATCCTTGGGTGAAGACATTAAAAAGGGATGCTCAGCCACACTTGTAATTAAAGAAATGCAAGTTAAAGCAAGACGCCTTTTTTAGCCCATCAAATTGGGAAAAACGAAAACCGTTCCTAATGCCCACTATTGAACAAGATGTGGAAAAACAAAGGTTTTCATAGTCTGTGAAGATGGCCCAGCCTTTCTGGACAGCAGGTTGGCTGCAGCCATCATAAAATAAACGCATTCTGACTGAGCACTTCCACCTCTGGGAGCTGGTCCTACAGACCTAAAGATGTTTACGTGCAAGAGTCAGGCTTCCAAGGACTTCTTTGTAGCAAGGTTTTTGCTTTTTTAAAGAGCAAAAAAGATTAAAAACCATTTAATGACCCTCGATGAAACATGCAGTGAGAGCCTATGGGGTTAGGAAACCACTCTAAATGTGCTACTATGGAGTGAAAAGAAAAGACATGCTCCCATTTGGGGCGGGGGCCGGGGGCCGCGGACGGGGAGGGGGCTGGTGTGCAGGTAGCGAGAGAACGTGCAAAGGAGTGTGTCTGTGTTTTTATGTGCAGAGACTATTTCTGAAGTCTCCATATGAAGCTGTTTTAGGAGCTGCACCTGGGAAGGGGACCGGGAGATCTGGAGTGGGACCGAGATTTATTTTCATTTCATATGTTTTCGTCCTAATTAATTTTCTAAGCCAGGTGTTATGTTTTCAATAACTTTAAGACACGAGGGTTCTGTTTTGCTTAGATGGGGAGCCTCCTGCACGTGTGGAAATTAAACGCAGCCGATGTGAACGCGTTTTGTAAACTGTAAAGGATCACGCCTGTGCAAAGCGCTGTTAGTTTGCACACACGTACACTTTCCCACCTGCACCGTGGGTGTTCCTCGGAGAAGAAAACCGCTTAGAGCAATGAATGGGGCAATGAATGGGGGTGGAGGCTCCCTGCTTCCCAGCTTTCACACCACGTTCTCCCCAGGTGTTTCAGAGCCACTGGAATGGCAGGGTCCACGCCGGCCTTTACCTAGGAGGTCCGGGTGGAGGTGGGGAAGCAAACCTCTTCGTGGATATTTTCACCTGATGAGCCCACTTCTAGGCCAGAGTCTGGCTCTTAAAGAGCAGGGCTAAGGGACACCCCTTGGGGTATGCTTGCTGACAGACAAATGCCAACCGCAGGCACGGTTCCCAGGCTCCCAAATACCCATCTCAGGACCCACTCAGCCACTGTCTGTGGAGTGGACGAATGAGTGGCCGTGGATGGCAACCTGCCCAGGGGCTCACAGACTGTGGGCGCTGGAAGAACTTTCTGGAAGCCCCTGAGCCCAGGTACAGATGTGACTTGCTCAAGGCCCACGGCAAGAAGGGACAGAGGCAAGACTGCAACCCACACCTGTGACCCTTGCCTCATACTCCCTCCCTGAACAAACACAGAAGCCACGTTGGTCCAGATCCAACACGCTGCCAAGCATCCTTCCATCACCACCATCCTCAGGCTCTAAAGGTTTGGGGTTTCTAATCTTCACCTGAGGATATGTCTTTATTGACTTTAGAGAGAGAGGAAGGGAGAGGGAGAGGGAGGGAGGGAAGGAAGAAGGGAGGGACAGAGAGAGAGAGAGATCAATGGGATGCCTCCTTTACTTGGCCTTCCCTGTGGATTGTAGGTATGTGCCCTGCCTGGGAATTGAACCCACAACTTTTGGGGTATGGGATGACGCTCCAACCAATTGAACCACCCGGCCAAGGCAGCTTTAAAAGTTTTACAAGTTGGTCTCCATCTGACATTTTTGTAGAGAATCCAAACCAACAGAGCCTTCGATTCAGACTGGTAATTTTAAAAAGACAGGCAAGGCCTCCTGCGGCCATGCACTGTCCATTCGTTGGGCGATGCCTGCCCAGTCCCCTCCAGACGCCAGGAGGGGCCAGCTCACTGTGTGCTGCAGAGATGGAATCGAGGTCTCTCCCCAATGGGGTCAGATCACGCCACACACGCAGAAACAGCCCTGGGGGCCGCATCCAAAACCCGGTTCTCTGGGTACAAAGATGAGCCCAGGGCTCTGTCAGCTCATGTCTGTGTATGCCAGCTCCACTTTACAAAGTGGATATCAGGGCTCCAGGGTACAGCTCCCACCCTGCTCACCCCCAGCTGGGAGACTCTGGGGAAGTCCTGCCGCCTCTCTGGGCCTCAGTTTCCTCATCTGTAAAGTTGGGACCTGTCTCAGGTTCTTCCCAATTCGTATCAGAAAAAGCGACGAATCCT
Source organism: Myotis daubentonii (assembly GCF_963259705.1). NCBI lineage: Eukaryota > Metazoa > Chordata > Mammalia > Chiroptera > Vespertilionidae > Myotis > Myotis daubentonii. The sequence continues at coordinate 43,091,645 of NC_081852.1, forward strand.
CGGGCCTGAGAGGGGAACCCCAAAGGCAAAGATGTTCAGTGGCTGAGAAGCAACAGCCCTGAACAAACCTGCATGAGGTCAGCCTCCCCGCCTCCCCCTAGGCCTCCTCTTTCAGGCCTCGATCCAGGCTGCCCTCCCTCTCTCCGCAGATCTCCACAGGGCTCTTTCCCTCCCTTTCCGAGAAACGTCTGAGCCAGCGTCCCAGGTGGCTCTTCATTGCATTTGAGAAGCAAGCGTTCTGAACGAGCATATGTAATTGTAAAGATGGGCCCAGCAGGATAACCAGGCGTGTTCTCCCTCACCTGGCACAACGCCTGCCCTGCCGCAGGCAGCTCAGGCCCACCATGGCCACACACACACACACACACACACACACACACACACCCTTCAGCAGAGAGAGTGTATGTATCAGCTCACTTCACCCAAAGCTCCTCCTAACTTCCCAGGGCGCCTCCCCTCCTCCCTCTGGCTGGGGGCTAGCACACCCCCTCCTCCCTGAGGCCCGCAACCTGCATTGTGTGTGTAGGATCCACACAGTGTTGCAGCAAAGAAAGGCACGCCTGGAGCCAGAGCCCAAAGCCCAGGGCTGATGGCGGTTGCTAAGAGACAGAGGATGCCCAGCTGGAATCGTGACTGAGGTTTCTTGTTTGCGCAAGAGTAAGATGAAGAGGGAAAGAGAAGACGCGTTTGCTGTGATGAATTTTAGTCTCCACCAGATCCTGCTGGAGGGAGAAAGGATCTCATTGAGGATTACAGCCATCAATGTTCAGTCTCTCCAGCCTCTGGCAGCAGAAAATGCTGCCCGCCCCATTCTTTCCCTATTCCTTAAACATATGCTTTGAAAACTAAGCCCCCGCCCCCAAAGAATCCTTGGAGATGCCCTGGCTCCCTGGCTTGGGGGCTTCAGTTGGTTGGAGCATCATCCCGTACACCAAAAGGTTGTAGGTTCGATTCAGGTCAGAGCACATACCTAGGCCCCGGTCAGAGTGCACGGGAGGCAACTGATCGGTGTCTCTCTTTCTCTCTCTCTTCCTCTCTCTCAAAATTAATAGAAACATATCCTCAGGTGACAATTAAAATAAAAATAGTTCATTCCTTTTTTTAAAAAAAATCCTCAGAGAGAACAAAAGTTAGCCGTTCTGTTTGAAGGCACAGTTGTAGATGAGCAGTTCACGTCCAATCCATGGGCTCAGACCATCTCCACCCAATCCCAGCTTCTCAGCTCACTGCTGTGTGTCTTTAAGCAAATCACTTAACCTACCTGTGCCTCAGTTTTCACATAAGTAAAATGGAGCTAATATAAGCTCCTCAGAGAGTGTTACGAGGATTCAGCCCAGTAACACACGCGGCCTCACTGATCAGCCGCTCTGTGGGGGTAACGACCCCAGCTCCACAGGAGCATTAAGAAGGTCAAAGAAAGAACGAGAGGAAACGTAAGGAGTGGTAAAGAGCAAGCACTCTGGCAGGAGGGGTGAGCAGCAGCACTCTGGGCACACAGGCCGCACCTCTGCCAGTCGGCCGGGCACCGCCAACCACGCATCCACCACATTGAACAGCACTTATGGCGACTCCACTGTGAGCCAGGCCCTGGAGACCCCCTGCAGACCACAGAGGCCAGTCTGCCCTCTGGAGCCTGTGACATTTCCCAAATGCCTCCCCCAAAGGCCCCCAAAGGGCCTCAAAGGCAGAGGACAACTAGTCCACTGTGCATCCACTTTAATGTCCCATTTTCGGTTTTACCAACAGTCGTGATAATAACAGCAACGAACATATACTGAGAGCTTGCCTCGTTTCAGGCGCTGTTCTGAGCTCTTCACTAACCACTTCATTGCTATAACAAGCCCGTGAGGTAGGCTCGTTAGTCCTCTCAGGCACAGGTGGGAAAACTGAGGCAGGGAGGTTAGGCAACATGGCACAGCTGGGTATGGGCCCCGGGCCTGGCCCCCAGTGCACTCTATTAACTGCGATGTAAATGGAACACGCAAAACTGTTTTCACCACTTCACTGCCCATCCTCCTCCCCAATTTTTAAGTAAAACTTAAAATGCAAGGATGACTGCCCATTTAGCCCTGAGGCTGCGTGCCCAGACTGGACCCCAGGGCCTCCAAACTCTGCACAGCTCAGGTTCTACGCCCTCTGCCCGAAGGTCCTCCTCTGCCAACCACGTCCCCTTCCTCGGCTTTCCCCGACCCTCCTCTCTGCAGGCTCCAGACTGGCCCCTCTGCAGGCTCAGGGAACCCCAACTCCCACACAAAGCCGATTTGGGGATCCCTGTGGTCTCAGTCCCTCCCCTTGCCTCCATGGTGAAAGAGCTTAGAATTGTAGCATGCCTCCTTCAGCCGCCCTCTTAGGGAGCCCAAAGCTGACCCCCGCATTTCCCCAGGATCCCCTCCCAACACAGACCTGGGCAAGGCCCTGTGGTGCCCTGAGCCTCAGGCTCCCTCCAGAGCCGCCCCCATGTAGCAGGTGCCTGTGCCACAGTCCCACAGCCAAGACCTTGCACCTGAATTGTCCATCGGAACTCCACCTCGGCTCCCGCCCCAGGTACCGATCCAGGAACCAGGCCATTGCCCCCTTCCCTGTTGGGGTTCTGGGTCCTGTCCTTAACCCCAAGCTATGATTGCACAGAACCTAAAAGGCCAAATGCCCTTCACTGTGCTGTCCACGGGTCACACACCAGATGTCTCACTGGGTGCGTCCCTGCCTAGTGGGGACCTGTTACCACTGGGCCTGCCAGACTGAACTGGAGAGTCCTATGTCCCTGAGAGGCTATCCCTTGTCAACCTGCCTCCGTCCCCAGCATCCTGCTCCCGGCTCCCAGCCCACCCCCTGCCCCACCTGAACTAAGAACTTCTTCACAAGGGAGAACGGCCCCGCTGTCAGACAGAGGAAACAGCTAACGTCTGGTAGGCAGGAATCACCAGCAGTCCCACTTCCGGGGCCTGAGTGTTTGGATAAGGAGCAAGGAAAATGGTCACCTGTTCATGGCCCAGATCATAACGGCAATAAGAGCGAGCCTCAAGGGCGAGGCCAGGCCTGTTCAAGCAGCATTACTTAAAACAGCCCGAAGACTGAAACACACAGCAACTGGAGATGGACAAGCAAAATGTGGTAAATCCATGTAATGGAATATTATTCTGCCTCAAAAAGGAAGAACATGCCCCAGCCTGTTTGGCTCAGTGGATAGAGCGTTGGCCTGTGGATCGAAGGGTTCCGGGTTCGATTCTGGTCAAGGGCACGTACCTCAGTTGCCGGCTCCTCCCCAGCCCGGGCCCTGGTCTTGGTGTGTGCAGGAGGCAACCAATTGATGTGTTTCTCTCACATCAATATTTCTCTGTCTTTCCCTCTCTTCCACTCTCTCTAAAAATCAATGGGAAAATATCCTCGGGTGAGGATTTTTTTTAAAAAAAAGAGAAAATTCTGACATATGCTACAACATTATGGACATTATTCTTAGTGGATAAGCCGGTCACAAAAGGACAAATACTGTAGGATTCCACTCATATGAGGTGCAGAGCAGTCACATTCATGAAGCCTGAAAGTAGAACGGTGGTTGCCAGGTGCTGGGGGCAGAAAAAAACGGGAAGTTGTTGTTTCCTGGGTATAGAGTTCCAGTTTTGCAAGATGAAAAAGTTCTGGAGGTTGTTTGCAAAGTAGTGCGATATACTTAACACACCTGAAGTGTGTGCTTAAAAATGATTGGGTTGGTAACTTCTGTACGTGCTTTTTACCACAATTAAAAATCTAAAAAATAGAATGAACATGGAAGAGAGCTATGTGGCAAGTAGATTACACATCATCTGTCTTCTCTCCATTCACACTCAACCCCGTTTATGAAGAGCTGTGCCTAAGAATAGCATCTGGACACATCATGGATCTGCTCAAAAGTGACGCCTCCACTCCACCCCCAGGTCTCCTGACCCCCACTGCTCGCGGCTGGGTCCCCCGTGTCACTCCGATTTGCCATCACTTTTGGACAGCCTAGTGTCCTGGCTGCATTGGATTTGGGCAGTCTCTTTGCTCTCCCTGTGCCCTTGGGCGATCTTGCCAGGGACCCGTCCTATTACGTTGTGGAGCATTATCAGGCCTGAGGCCTGGCAGGCCCCCAGCTCCCAGCAGGCAGGCCTGACTCATGATCTGACCCCTCACGGGCTTCTGGAGTCCCCGAGAGGCTAGGGCAGCCTCACTTCCTCTCCCCAAAGGGGTGTGTTTGCTCTGCTCTGGATGGGGGATCATTAGCCTGTCCCATCTCATGCCTCTCGCCTCATCCTGCCCTCACCCATCTCCTCCCCCCAAGTCCCGGTGTCTCCACTGTCACTGGGAACCACAGTTGTGTGACAAATGACTGAGGAGGTCCTGGGGATGCCATTTCAGTCTGCAGGCATTATTGTGCCTGACCTAAACCCGAATACCCAGGCCCCAGTCTCCCGGGTGACACCTGAAGGCCCCGGTTTCCTGGCAACAGGGAACAATGGCCCCTGGGAAAAGCACACACAGTTTGGGAAAGGGCAGCCTTTTTTCTCTGCGCCCCTGGGTAGGATGAGGGGGCTCCACTTCTGCAGGCAGAGTCCGGAGGGACGGTCAAGGCAGGAGGGTATTGGGCCTCCACTGCCCTCCTCCCACCCTAACCTGGAGCCACAGAAAGTCTCCCAGGTGAGCTGGAGCTCACCCACCTGGGGCTTTATTAGCTGCCTCTAATGGACAAAAGCCCCTTGGCACAGACTCACTGCCGCCCCCGCCCCTGCAGAGCCCTCCACTCCAAGCCCACGTTGTCCATTCCCAAGCTGACTCCAGTGTTCTGACCTCAGTTCTGGTGACCTCCAGTGTCACATTTTGCTGCAAACGTGACATGCGCTTTCCCCTTTGAACGCCTGGACGGGCGTGGTGAGGATTAACCAGTGTGCATGTGCAGGGCAGGTGCTCGATACATAGCAGCTGGTATCGAGACCACTTCCTGGGCTCTGGAGTGTCACCTCTTCCCAAAGGAACCGGAGAACCGCAGTGACCCCAAAAGAGACCGAGGAGGTCCCCGGGCTGACCTGGGTCCTTCACCATCACCCCTCACACTGCAGACATCCAGGAGGGCTGACCTACACGGGCAGAATCAGGGCCCCAAGTCCCCAAGACCCAAGACACTGCGAGGAGGCACCTCCTCTCAAAACCAGGACCTCTCACGTGAATGCACCCATTGCAGATGGCAAAGCAGCCTGGGAGCACGTTGCCTAAGGAACTTGCTCAACCCTGGCCGGTGTGGCTCAGCTGGTTGAGCATCGTCCTGTGTACAGAAAGGTAACCAGTTCAGGGTGTGTAGCGGTAGCAACCAAAGCTCTCTCTCTCTCTAAGAAAAAAACAAACAATAAAAACGTTTAAAATATTTTTTAAAAAATAACTTGCTCAGGATTTTGTTCCCTTCCCCACCCTTTGAGTGCCTGCCTATGTCTTCATTTGATGGTAATTTGGCAGCCAGTTTACACATGTGGCTCCGAAATACGAGGCCCAATGCCCATGCCCTGTATGGCCCACCTGCTTCTCCCTGGGACAGTCTGGAGGGACCACGAGATGCCATCCTCCTCCCAAGAAGGGAAGCCCCTTAAAGACAGCAGTGGGCTGAAGGGCCAGGACAACAGAGCAGCCACTGCTCATCTTAGAGCAACACTGACAGACCCAGGAGCCTCACTTCCACCCCACAACGGAGGTCTGTGTCGTCCCCCTTTTCAGATGGGGAACAGGTTCAGGGGGCGGCATGGCTGGTCCACAGGGGCGTGGCTAGAAATGGCAGCAGTGGGACTTGGCTCCACAGCCCTCCCTCAACACCCCGCTGCACTGGGCTCACGTGCAGGATCCCCTAGGGCAGCGGTTCTCAACCTGTGGGTCGCGACCCCTTTGGGGGTCGAATGACCCTTTCACAGGGGTCGCCTAAGACCATCGGAAAACACCTATATAATTACATATTGTTTTTGTGATTAATCACTATGCTTTAATTATGTTCAATCTGTAACAATGAAATTGGGGGTCACCACAACATGAGGAACTGTATTAAAGGGTCGGGCATTAGGAAGGTTGGAACCACTGCTCTAGGAGCTGGAGAGTGAGCAGCAACCCCATGACAAACGGAACCAGCATGGGAGGCCGGGCGAGTTTGATGCCTTGGGAACCACAGCAACAGTGAGGATGCCCAAGGGGCAGCGGTTTCTTGTTGAGCATCAGGGAAACCCTGGGAGACAAAAGGCCTCAAATCTGACATCTGAGCCGAGGCAAGTCCAGGCGGGATGCAGCCAGCACCTTTGCTCAGGAACCCCTCCGCTCCTCCACAGCTCTCCCTGGACGCCCGCTCCAGCCTCACACTGACCGCTCCAGCCTCACACTGACCGCTCCAGCCTCACACTGACCGGCTCTGTCCCCAGTGGAGCTACTTGGCCATGTGGAGGGAGGGCTGCAGAAGCACATTTAAACGCCACTGATGCTCCCTGAGTCCTGTTTCTGAAAGTGGCAATGACCAGGTTGGGGGTGGGTCTTCGGCTAAAAACGCCTCCCTTAGGCATCTCAAGACATAACCCTTTGTTGCCTGCCCTTAAGAAAACACCCCCCGCCCCCCCAGAACTGACACTCCATGCCCTGGGGAGGGGTGCCCAGGGGAGGGGTGAAGAAGAGGTGGTGGCTGGCGAGGCACTCCAGCCCCTTGGGTGGCTTCTGAATTCCTGGGGTCCTTGGGGTGATGGGATTTCATGTTGGATGGGACCCTAGGGCTGGCTAGCCTGAGGCGTCAGCATCTGCATTTGGCATTGGTGATAAAGAATGGGGACACACGAATAAATCATATTCTGAAAAATAAAAACAACCCACCTCATCCTCAAATGAAAATTAAAAGCAAACCACCTCTGTTGGGCTCTGCAGAGTGCGGCGGGCGTGATTTGCGCACCCTGAGGGCTGCTAAAGCTGCAAAATGAGCAGAAAGGAGCGTTTTAAAAAGCTCCTAATCTCAAGCTTGCAAGGTCTGGAGCACATTCTTGTTGTATAAAAGGCAACACCGTGTCCTCGGGGCATAACGTGACATGCCCGGGGCGGTGGCTGAGAGAGGCGCCTCACCCGTCTCACCCCCACGTGAGCTGATAGTCACAACAGGCTGGGGGATTGGAACAGATTGAACAGGGCCAAGTCCTCCCTGTCAGAGTCAAAACGGGTAACTGTCAAAGCCTCAACAACGCTGATGCTCTCTGAGTTAAATGAGCTGTAAAGACCAGCATCGTCTAACCTGGTGCACGCAAAGGCCACGGAGAGAACGAGGAGCCTTTTTGCTGACTAAGCTCCAGTCCCCTGGGTCAGCCTTAAAAACAAGCACATTTTTATTTTATTTCTTTAAAAATAATGTTTTTCTCCCCCTAAATAATACAGGGAATTCTTTACAGAACCTCGCAGTCAGGAAACATTGGGCATTAACTGATGTGCGGCGTCTTCACAGCTCGCCTCTCTCCGTGGAAGGAACTCCGTGTTTGCAGTCTAGACCCAGATCCCAGCATCTCAGTCCCCTCTGGTTGCCCAATTCCCGTTGTTTGAAACAACAACAGAAAATCAAACTACACATCATCAAGACCCACCTCTGGAAATTTCCCTTGAACCTGTTCTAAGGATGGAATGAGGCTAAGAGGCTGGCAAGCGGGTAAGGGAAAGGCAAATGTTTTTTCTTCCCCGAATTTCCTACTGTTAGAGAGACTAGGGCTGACCTATCAAGAAAAATAGAAGCTTAACACTTCTTGATGGTTTACCCCACAGAATGTGGGCCAGAATTCTTATGTGTTCCTTGCTCAGCAATTTAAAGGAGTTCCTTTTTCAGATGATAACACCGAGTCTAAGCAAGATTAAGCCACTCACCCAGGTCAACTAGGTAGTAAGTCGCTGAGCTGTTGCATTTCAGAGTCCAAACTCTTAACCTGTGTGTGTGATGCCTGATCCTCAACTCTGGTTATCCCAGCAGCACCAGGGGATACCTGGGAAGTACAAATGGAAACTGTACATTCTGATCCCCTGCGGGCCTCCCGGTCCCCTGCACCTTCAGTAACGCACAGCTGACACCGGCATCACCTCCACCCTCAGCAGATGGTGCATCTCAGCGAGGGACGCGCTCCTGCGGGGAGCCCAGGGGACAGAGCCATTTGCAGTCTGTGGTCAGTGTTCAAGCGGCCAGTTGTCCACAGCCTTCCCAGAGGGCATCTGAGTTCTCATACCACGTCCAGCTGGCTGTGAGAGACGCTATTAAAAAGCATCGATAAGTGAGTTCCGGCCTTTGTTCGCACCGTTTCTGTAAAGACCTGCCGAAAATGATTTCTTGTTCTTTGTTTCCCATCAACACAGTTAATGACTTGTAGGAACTGACTTGTTTTTTCCAATTGCCTTTAGAGATTCCAACCCCCAGGTGTAGTGACCCCTTTCGACACATCTGCAACAGGAGATGAATAGCACGGGGAAGTTTATGTTTGAACAGCTCTGTCATTGATATGTGTGTATTTGTCCCTGTGAAATATGATTTTTCATTTTTAATGGTTCTTTTTTCTTTCTTTCATTTCATGGGCACTGGGAGGGGAAAAGCCAGGCTACCAAGCAGCCATCAGATTCTCACAGCTGATGCCCATCACCCACTTGAGAAATCAGCAACCACAGAACTACCAGTCAACACTCCAGCCAAGCCCTTCACCAAATCTAATTCACCCTGATATCCCCGCACCCGACAAATGACCGCACGCAGCAGGCCTGTAATACGCTGGCTGGGTGAGTGAACCCATCCATCCAGGGGAGGAAGCCAGCCCCGGGTCCCCACTGCCAAGCTGGGGAAGTGATGCCCAGAGGAGGGCTGCCTCTCAGCCAGGCAGCAACGGGGGCCCGTTCAGAATTCCCATCTCCTCAGACACCTAAAACCAGCTGCTGCTTCGCAAACATCAGCCAGGAATCCGATGAAGAATCCTGCCCACAGCAGAAGCCTAGAAAGCGAGGTTCCCCTGTGTCCCCATCAGATGCAGCAACGCTTTCATCACACTCCAGACCCACGCCTGGGACAGGTGTGCCCCTTCCTATCCTTCTTCCCTAAAGGTTTCCTAAAGGTTATAAAGAGGAGAACTGGTCTCTCTCTCTTGCTCGCTCATAAACAGATAAAAAGTCATGTTGCTGTTTTGTTTTATTTTCTAAGAAAAGAGTATTAACTTGATCAAAAACAGTTGGTCTGTGACGGAAAATTCAAATTCCCACCGACAAGCCACCATTCTGGGCTCCGGGATGTCCCTGGTTGTTCAGGAAGCTCATGGAAGCCATAAAAGTCCAACTACAAACTGCTGAATGGCTTCCTCCCAGAGCCCCCAGTAATAAATCCTGTCCCCTTTGAGAGCTGACATGTCCCTTGGAGTCTCCGAGAAGAGGTGGGCAGGCGAGTTCCGGGCAATGAGGGGTCTCAGAGTCTCCATCGAGGACAGCGGTGGGCCCGGGGTGGGGGGTGGGGGTCTCTGTGTGTCATGTGTTATCGGGTGGTGACTCCCAAGAGTTGGCTTGGGTGCAAAGCTTCTCAAAGGTGAGTGCCCTGGGGTGGTACCAACTGTGCAGGCAAAAGTGTGTGTGTGGCAGGGGGGTGGGGGTGGGGGCGGGTGTTCACAGGAGGGTCACATCACCCCTTCTTACTCATGAGCAATGGACACCTCGAACCTCTGTCTGGGGCCCTGGCTCCTGCAGAGAACGCTCTCGTCTCCGGGGCCCTGCGTGCATTTCCCTCCCAGCCCTCTCCCCTGGCCTCAGCCCTGGGAGTGAGAACATCTCAGGGAGCGTGAAAGAGTGGCGGCCCCTGTCCCCCTGCCAAGGGGATGTCACGCCACCAGAATTTATGCACCAGCTTTCTTGTACCAGCTTTTCCCAGGTTTCCACCCCACCCATTACTGCCCCATTAGTTGCCATGTGTTTTCCCCTAACTGTCACCGGTCCACACTGCCTCTTTGTTGCCCTGCAACGTTCTGGCCCGCCCTCCCCAACAGGGGCTGAGCTTAAACTTCCCATTGTCAAATATTTCCTCGCTCTCTCCTGTCCGCCCTGCCCGCCTCCGCCAGGGCCCCGAGCCTTTAGTAGGACACACCCGCCAAAGGGCATTCTCTGCTCTGTGTGCACAGCACGAGTGGGCCCCCAGTTGCCTGGCGCCCCTCATCCGCCACAAACACACTTCCCCTTCTTATTGGTATTCAGTCCATACCTTCCTTTCTGACCTTCCCTGCGTGGCCTCCTAGATCCACCGACAGAAGGCCCTTTGTTGAGGGAGCAGAGGGTGTAAACACCAGGGCTCCGAAGACAACGCCTGGACTTCAAAGGAGAAATGAGTCATTGCTCATCGCTGGGGTGGGGGGTCCGGGAGAGCGCTGAGCACCTCCAGTCTCAGGACAAACCTTCTGTGTCCTTTTACAGATCAGACGTTATTTCCAAAGCTATTCACTGATTTCTATTGTTCCAAATTTGACTCCAAAACATGGGCCAGAATCCGGGGTCTGGTAAATATTTTGCTCCACAGTTTGCTGGAAGCACTTTGCTGGAAAGGATAACTTCCAACACTGGCTCAGGCCCGGGCCTTCCGGGCTCTCACGTCTGCCAGCTTCTCGTTTCTGCTAGCAGATCATCCATCCCAAACACCATGTGGGCCCGGCCTCTCCCGGCTCACGAGTCCTCCAAGGGTCCCTGATTAGACAGCTCTGCATCTAAAAGCACCGAACCCATCAAAGCCAGGCTCCCCCATCCTCTCAGACACTCAGTCCTGCCTTGAACTCTTCCAGGGACCAGGTGACAAGCAGAGCAGCCCACCACAGAACAAGCCTGCCTTGCACAGAACAAGATTCACCTCCCCACACCTCCCACCACGGCACCCAGGTCTGCTTCTGAAACAAGTCACTCTCTTGTCCTGTTGACAGCCCTTCACATAGATTTGAAAATTACTCTCCGAGTTCCTGTCCATTTGTTTTCATCACGCCCAACAGCCCCCGGCCCCTTGGCTGTATCTCACATGAAATCGTTTCCACGCGGCTCCTGATGTTAGCTGCCCTCCTCCGCAGCATGCTTAGTGTTCCCCCCACCACCACCTACAACAAAACACAGAGCCTGGGACTGAGCCCTGTTCTCTGGATGTGCTCAGGCCTGTCCCCTCCCCTGGAGCGGAGACCTTGCCTTTATTAATTCAGCCTAAGGCGACATTCACTCTTTCAGCCACTTGACCACAGGACTCATCCTCAGCTTGAAGATGACATAACAAGTGCTGCCAAACCATTCGGTGCTTTCAACATCATTTTCATACTTATCAATATTTAATTTCACCCAGTTCCTGGAGATCTTTTTCAAGCTTATTTCCGTCGTTTTGGGTATAATGGCCACCTCTTTGTAGTTTTGTGCCACCTGCAAATCTGCTGAGCGTCCCTTCTGTATGCTCATCCAATTCATTAACAACAGTGATAGAACAGGGTCCAGAGATGCTAATGACTTGCGCAAGGGATCCCAGCCAGACGGGGACAGAGCCAAATCTCGAACACAGGCGTCCTGGCTCTCAGTGCTCATTTCCATCACACTGCGCCAAAAAGCCCAGGACCCCTCAGCGTGCTCGCTCCCCACCCTCCACCACCCCCGCCTCCTCACTGGTCCACCCTGGTTGTAGACAGGAAAGTCTGGCTTCCCGGAAGGAGGCTGGGGAAACCGCCCCCTCGCTGAAGGATCCTGGTTTGTTCAACTGGAGCAGCTTCCTGCAGCTCTAGCTCTGGGCTTTCCAGGGAGTCTCTGGAGCAGCTCACCCAGCAAACCAGGGTTGAGAGGGCCTTTCTCCAAAGATTACACGCAGATGGCCAACGAGCTTATAAAAAGATGACCAATAGCACTGATCATCAGAAAAATGCAAGTTAAAACCACAATAACATATCCGCTCATACACATTAGGACAGCTACTATCAAAAACACAGGCAGAAAGTAAGTATTGGTGAAGTGGTGTACCCACTAGGGAAAACAGTACGGCCGTTTCTCAAAATATTAAAAATAGAACTATCATAATATCCCACTTCTGAAGATATATACAAAAGGATTAAAAAGAGGGTCTTGTAGAGGTATTTGCACATCTGTGTTCATAACAGCATTATTCACAATAGCCAAGAAATAGAAGCAACTCAAATGCCCGTGGCAGATGAATGGATAAACAAAATGTGGTGTGTGCATACAATGGAATATTATGCAGCCTTGAGAAGGAAAGAAATCCCACCACAGGCTGCAGCATGCGTGAACCTTGAGGACATCATGCTAAGTAAAATAAGCCAGTCACCAAAAAGACAAACACTACCTGATCCCATTTATTTGAGGCGCCTAAAATACTCAAAGTTGCAGAGACAGGAAGTAGAACGATGGCTACCAGGGGCTGGGGTGAGGGAACTGACGAATTGTTTGTGAGGACAGAGCTTCAGATTTGCAAGATGAAACAATTCTGGAGCTTCTTTTCATAATAATGTAAATATGCGGAACACTACTGACCTTCTGATGCCAAGATCACCTTAAGTCCCAAAATAATAAAACCATGCGTATGCTCTAGGAAGGCCTTTTGATAATAAGAGCCTCAACATGAAAGCTAAGATTAGATTAAGCAGAGATCGATCAAGAATTCATAAAGAAGGTAACGCACCGTACCCAAGTGTTTATTTCTTTAAATCTTGCACTTAATAGACCATGAGTCTAAATGTAACGAGTTATAATTTACGTTAATATTCATGCCAAGTTAATCTAATAAAGAGACCTACATTATAGTCAACTCCTAAGGAATGCATTCTGAGAAAGAGGCTGTAGAAATTCTTCTTCCATTTATATGAAGTCTCTATCTCATTTTCCATCCATAAAACCAAAGAAAGAAGAGGCTGCAGGAGCAAAACTCTCAGGCAACAGGCTAAGCTGCCTGCCAACCCGAGAGTGAGCTGAGGCAAAATACGAAAATGCGAAAATGAAAATGCGATCAGGAGCTCTGCCTCCCACAGAGAAGACAGGCAGGCCCTGCTCTGAGACAGGAGAGCAGGCAGCAATCAGGCCCTCACCCCCTGCTCAGCCTGGAACCTCCTGCTGAGGCTGTGAGGAGAAAGGAGCCAGAGAAGCCCACTGGCCAGGGGCAACTCATGAGGACTTCCAGGACAGCAGACTGTCCTCTTTGTCCGAGTCGCGTGGCTGGATAGGGCATGCCCAACCACCACTCCATTCCAGGATGACTTCTGGGAGAGGATGGCATTCAAAGCCCTTATGCTGGGTGCACCATACAAATCACCCCTAATCTTCACAACAGCCCCAACCCCTCATTTTACAGTTGAGGAAATAACGCAGAGGTTAAATAATATGCCCAGAGTCCCCTAGCTAATCAGCTACTGTGATCACTGGAGAAAAGAGAGGACTCGGTGCCAAGGAGCTAACTCCAATCTGAAGAGCTGGGAGAGGTGCCCAGCCGCCCTTATTCAGTGTCTGCTTGGAGCTGGGATGGTGTGTGTACTTCACTCCACAGCCCCAGGCAGGGAGGGGCCCAGCTGGGCCTTGGTCACTGAGGGGTGCCGTCCTCCAAAGGGAAGACCATGCGGCAGACGGGATAATGGCCCCCAAAGAGGTCCACATCCTGGTCCCTGGAACCAGTGGACATCACCTACATGGCAAAAGCAGCTTTGCTGATGTGGTTACATAGGAATCTTTTCCCGGTCCCCTGCCAGACTGGGCAGGGACCCAGGCCTACCCGTGTCCTTGTTTCCCCAGCACGAGGGGGTTTGGCAGGGCCGGCAAGCGGTGTCTTTCTGGTGGCGGACATTGTCCTGAAGGCCCGGGAGGAGCGTAAACAATGCCTACGCTTCGTCTGGGCCACCAGTTCCTCCCTCCCTTCTCTGATTTCTGGGCTCGAGGCTTTCCCGGTCTGTGTTGGGCCCCAGCAACTGCCTTACCTTTCTCTATTTTCTCTATTTGCAAATGTTCAATGTCATAGCAAAATTATTTACATAACTTTTGAAATGGTTTTTAAGACATCCTCACTCCCCTACAACTTTTTCACAACAGCCCCCACCACCCCACCTTCCATCCACATACGCCTCTCTGTTCAGAACCTTCTGGATGCCATGAATTCAGTTGGCTCCATGCTGATCTTTGTAATGCTACAGGAGAGGACGGCGGCTTTCCATTCCTTGGAGCTTCTATAAAACGTCCCCAGCAGGGCTCATTCTCTGGGGTGACCCATCACCCGCTCTTCCCTGCAGGCTCCACTGAGCCTTGAGTTCCCAGTATTTGTGGAGGCCTCTGTGGCTCTGAGGCACAGGTGGGGGTGGGGGGCTCAGGGGCCAGGGGCTGCGGTGAGGACATTAGTCCATGCTGGGAGTGTCAGCCGCTCTGGCACAGGGATGTCAATCTCCGGCCGGCCGCCTCTCCCGTGAGGTTCCTGGGCCAGCCCAGTGGGACTCTGGCCTTTTTCACTTGAGCCTTGACAGCACGCACGGATTTAATGATTGGAAAGCACTCTGCAAACCCAGGGTGCTCCATAATTGATGACTCATAATCCCCAAATTGTTCTCTGCACGGAGGCCACGCTGCTGCCCTTGGGAGGGTCTTTGTTAGTGTGGCTCTCACACCAGAGCCAGGCTGGGTGGAGGCAAACAGGGGCTCTAATGGTTTAGAGGGGGGTGCATGGGTCTGGGATCAGGGGCCTGGGTTCGAGTCTCAGCTCTGATCCTTACTGCCTGAGACTTCAGCAAGTTACCTGACACTACACCCACAAGATCTAGGTATTTCCCTAAAAAAGTTTTCAAGAGTTTCCGGACATGGTGTGCATGAGTGGGTTAAAGGGACTGAAAATCCCACTTCAAGTGTCTGACCCAGCATTTTCCCAAACCGGAGAACCGGGGAAGCTTCTCTCCATCATTCACGCCAGAAACATCCCACAGACTTGGTGTCTCATGATACCGAGCTGGGGAAACTCCTTTCTGGGAAAAGAGAAGACTGGAGGGCGAGCGAGAGCATCTGAAGGTGGCGGGTCTGGCAGGAAGGAGGCCCAGGCAGAGAGAGGGGAGGCCACAGGCGCCCCCTCCCCTCACGCTCAGGGCCCTCGGCTGGCTCAGTCCCGCAGGTCTGCTGCCTGGAGTGGACATGGCACAATAGCGGGGTCACCTTCCTGCGCCCGGTAATTTCCCGCGGAGGCAAGACATCCATTTTTAACAGCTCTTCGTTTCAGCAGAGAATGCCCTCCCGCCTGAGGGGGGCTGGGGACCAGGATGGGAAGGGAGGCTTTGTTCTTCTGACCAGTGCTGACAGTTTAATTAAACCCAGCTCGAGACGGGGTCGGCAGGGTCAGGCATTCTTCAACAGGGCTCCTGCGGAATATCACTTCCCTGCCTCTCCAGCCACCGGGGCCCTGTTAATGAGTTATCCTGGCCCTTCCAGCAGGGATATAAATAAGGGGAAATAAATGCCCTGGGCTGCCCTTAATCACCCACCCCCACCCCTTCGGGACCAGCACAGACACACAGCTTGATGTTGTCGGGATGCATATTGGTTTCAAGGCTAAAAAGAAGCCCAGAGGAACTGCGTGTCCAGAAGCAGCTTCCGGATGAGGAAGGGAATGCAACCAGCAGGAAGAGGGATATGAGGCCACGGGAGACCCCTCCGCAGACACTCATGGGCTCCACACCCAAACGTGGGCTTTGCTGCTGTAAGGGAAGCAGTCAGGGTCAAACACATCTGACACCTGTGGGCATCCACGAAACAACACCCCCACATTCTCAGGTGATGCAGCTGACCCCACAGCCAGGTAATGGACCACCAGGGTATAACCACCCCCACAGGGGAGCCGGGTCCAGCCAGGGAGACATCTGCCCCTCAGCCCACTCCAACCTGCTGGTAGTCAGAGGATGGCAGGTAGCTCTCAAACCCTCACCTGGGGAGAGGCAGTGCCGCACCAGTCTCTCTCACAAGCCGTCACCCCAGTAGTATATTCAGCACCTAGAATAATACCTGGTCCATAGGACGCCCCCAGGAACTGTTGGATGAATGGGTGAGCAAGTGGTGGGTAGATGAACAGAAGGTGGATAGGGGAGAGGGGAGGAGGGAAGGCGTGGAGTGGGGTGAGTTGGGTATATGGGCAGGTTTATATGTGGGTTGGTTGGTGGGAAAGGAGAGGGTGAATGGGTGTGAGGCTGGAAGGGTAAATGGGCGGTTGGTGAGTAAATGAGAGGAAGAGTGGGTAGGTAGGCAGATGAATAAGTGGAGATTGTTAGATGGGAGGAGGGTGGGAGAGCAGGGAGGACAGGGATAGGTGGGTTGACTGGTGGCCGGTAGATGGGTAAGTGGGAGTACAGGTGAGTGGGAGTCGGGGTGGGGGTGGGTAGATGGTAGGTAGGTGGATGGGTAGGTGAGCAGGTAGTGGGTGCAGGGGGTGGATGGCTACTATGGACGGACAAGCTTTAGCGTCAGACAGACCAGAGTTTACATTTGCCTCAGCCCCTTGGGAATGTCGAACCCTCTGAGCTTGGCAGATTCCCTTTGTCAACTTCCTGAGCCTGTGCAATGGCTGTCCCAAGCCACGCTCCAGCTGCTGCCCGCACACCAGCCAGCAGGTGCCTCCACAGGTAAACCTAAGCCTCTCATTTAAAAAAAAAAAAAGCCTGTTGGGGGAGGTTCCTGCAAAGCGAGAGGATGGCTCCAAGTTAAGAGAAGTGAGGCTCAATCACACAGGAAGTGGAGGCAGGACCTGACAGCTGACCAATGCCCAGAGGGAGGGTGTGGGATCACCTTGGGCGCCTCTTCCAGTCTGGTTTGCCATCCTCTGAAGCAGTTCCCATATGGATTCATCTCACATTTCTGAGCATCTACTGTGTTCACACCCGACATGAAAGCAGGTTACACCTCTCTTGAACCCCACAAGAGCCTGAGAGGTAGATGTTATCTTTATCTGATAAAAGAGCAAATGGGGCGCAATGGGGTTCAAGGAAGCGTTCCAACACTACGCATCTGGCATTCACTTGAACTCAAGCTACAGAGGCTCCTCGTTGCTTATAAAAACTGGGAGGTCTCCTGCCATAAAAATAATGCATGCTGCTTACAGAACATCTGGGAAGCACAGAACCGAAAAAGTCACCCAGCGACAACCCTGTGGGAATTTACAATCACTTTTATGTGCATTCTTTAGAGTGATTTATTTCGTGGTCATATTGTTAGTACAATTTTGCATCCTGGCTTTTGATATCACAAACACTTATCTGCATTATTTATGCCTTTCATTAAGGCCATTTTTGATGATGCTATAAAGATTCCATCAAGTAGATACAGCATAATTCACTTAACCATTCCCCCAAAGTTAGACATTCAAATTGTTCTATATTCTTTACCATATTTGATATTTCAATATAGAAACAGTCTACATCTCAATATTCTGCATAATGCTGCAAGGAACATGTTTGTGCCCATGTTTTATCATTTCTCACGATAGGTTCCCAGACATGAGATTTCTAGGGCACGGATTAAGCCCGTTTTCAGGCTCTCTAAGGACCTTTGAAGGCCTGGTCTTGAATTCCAACCTGATCATCAAACTGCTCGGGGGTCAACACAAATCACCTCTCTGGGCCACAGGCTCTGCGTAAGGAAAGAAATAGACAGACTAACCCAACACCAGGGGCAATAACCAGTTACAGGATTTTAACTCCTGGAAGCCTCACAGACAAAAGCAACCGAAATGTGGACCCCACCACCTGACATACGCTGTGACCACACCTTACCCTGAACATTTGGTCTCTCGGACTCGGTTTCATGCTGATTTAGCATAACGGCCTCTGCAGGAAAGCCAATGATTTGCTCCAGATGGAAAGGATTAGTAATGGATCTCTCAGAGCAGAGGGAAGGTCAACAGGTGACAGACCAGAAAGGAGGCACTGCCTTCCCCCTTTCCCTGCCTCCTAAGGGAAGGGCGGGCTCCATAATATGACTGCAGGTGACCCCACAAGCCCCTACACAGCTCATTGGCCCCGGCGAGATCTCTTGACCTAAGGTGAGCCAAGCAGCTTCTTTCCCCCAGAAACCTGCGGTTGGACCTGAGACATTGGAGGGTCTGAGCTCCAAGGCCACAGAATGCAGGAGGGGAGTCAGCACTGTAGCCAACCAAAGGCAGGTGGAGCTGAAATGCTGCCCGTCAGCCCAGGACACTGGTCTGCAGGGATGAGTAGAATAAGGTAGACATTAAGAAAGGACTGGAAATATCTCTCACACTCATGCCCAGTCCCAGCTGTACCTCGCTTTCTGTCCTAGGGAGCCAGTGAGTCTGCTGATTGCGCCCTTACACTAATACCCCACCCTTACTGTCTGTTTCTGGAACCAAGAGTGTCTGAGTGCTTCCTCAGCCAGACCACTGGAAGAGGGAACAGAGATGTTCTGAAATGCCTGGTGCTCAGGTCGATAAAATGGGGGTGGAGGGGTGGGGCAAAGATAAACGAAGTAGATAGATAGATAGATAGATAGATAGATAGATAGATATGTGAAATATATATAAATATATATGTATATCAAGCATGTCAAACATATATATATATATACTGTACAATGGAATATTATTCATCTTGCCATTTGTGACAACATGGATGAAGCTTGAGGGCATTAGGCTAAGTAAAATAAGCCAAACAGAGAAAGACAAATACTGGGTGGTATCACTTGCATATGGAATCTTAAGGGCTCGGGAGTGGGGGAAAAGGGAGAGGTTGGTCAAAAGGTACAAACTTTCAGCTTTGAGATGAGTAAGGTCTGAGACTCTGAAGTATGAAAGCGAGAACACTGTATTGTATAACTGAAGTCTGCTAACAGAACGTAAATGTTTTCACACACAAAAAGAAGATAAGCATGTGAGGTGATGGATGTGCTAATTAACTCGATGGGGGAGTCTTCCACAATGTATACATTCTAGTATATCAAATCACCACAAAGTATGCTTCAAATAGCTTACAATTTTATTTGCCAACGATACCTCAATAAAGCTACAATTTTTAAATAAACAAATTTTAAATAAAATAAATGAAGACTATCAAAGCAGGGGACCAGAGTTTGGCAACGTTCCACTCCACACAGGCTCTGACCCTGGGTGGTGGCTGAGGGAAAGGAGCACATCTGCCCAGAGAGCGAGGGCGGCAGCTGGAAAGGCTGAGAGGCTTAGGAGGAGGGAAAGTGCAGAAGGAGACCAAGAGAAGAGGCGTTAGGATGAGTCCTGCAGAGAGAAGAGCTGTGAAAACGCTGCAACAGCAGCTGGGAGAAGGGACAGGAGGCATGGCGCTGCTGGGGCCCAGGCCAGCCGCCTGCCCGTGAGCAGCAACAGCATGGACCTTGTGCGCCAGCCCATGGACCGCACGTTACAGAGGCGTCGGGGATGCATCTGCCAGGAAGGGTTCTGTGCCTTCAGCCGTTAAGTAAAGAAAAGAAACGCGCACCCCCTGCGTGTGCCTGGCACCACGTCACAGACAGCCCAGCTCTCGCCCAAGGGTGACAAAGACAGCCAAGGGGGCCATCGCTGAAGGTCACTGTGAGAGGCCTCCCGGCCAGGAGGACAAAGAAACAGAAAGTGACCAGACTAAAAATTAGAGTTCCATCTTACAGACAAGCCTTGAAGGCAGAATCGGGTGACACATTCTGGAGACCACTGGGCTCATCAAGAGGCCTGGAAATCACGACAGAGGTGGGAAGAACTGGCCCCTCAGCACGCAGGTAGCCCCGGGTGCCACCTCCCACCGAGCCCCTACCCCTCAGTCTCACCTGCATCACTATTGCTTCTTACTCCGCTAGGTGCTGCCCGGCAAGCGTCAGGAGGGACCAGCTGCCCAGCATCTCACGCGGTGCAATGGTGTTTCAGGTTTTTAATGACAACACCTAAGGGCGCTCAAAAACCTCCCAACTCAAAATTCAAAAACCCAATGATGACCCTTCAAAAATCTAACGAGAGTTTATGATTGTTCTAGGTACTTACAGAAAGCAAAGCTGGGGTGGGGGGTGAGGGGGAGCCATACATTATCAGAAAGCAAATTCAGGGCTCAAAATTTAAAAGTGTTTCTAACATGCAGACTTTTCAATAATGGAACTGATTGCCCCGGGCGGTGGTGCACTCCCCATCACTAGAGGCAGGCAAGCAAAGACTAACGGACCCTGTGCTAAGGAGCTGAAAGAGATTTCTTAGACAGGAAGGTCCTGTTTAACCCAAGATCCCACGGAATGAAATGTACGGTAGAACGATCACAGACACGCTTGGCAAATCATAAAGCAGCAGAATTAGCCACGACCCTTAAAACTTGGAAGAAGTACATGTACAACAAATAAAAGTATGACATTACACACATTAGCAAGGTCTACGTTAACAGACCCTATTACTCGGAGCTGAAAATAGAAATGTGCCCAAGAAGGACTTAGCTGAATGAATGAAAATTTGACCCACGGCAGGTTACCAAAGGCAGTGAGGGATGGGTATGAATGTCCACCCTGCAGAATGTCCACTCTGGGCCCACCCAGAGCCCCGCACCGGCAGAGGCAGCACATGGAACGCGGTGAATGTCAGATTCGGTCAGGTGCCTGCCATGGAGAAATGGCCCGCACAGCACCTTCCGACAGCAAAGGCCTGACCTTTGAGACCCTGAGCAGTTCCTCCCCGTGAGGAACATGGGGGTCACGGGAAAGCCCGACCCCACGGCCCAAACCCTCTCCCTCCCACAGGGTGAGGGATAAGAGCCCAGAGGGAGCTTTCTGGCCTCGGAGCATCACTCACAGCCTGGACAGAGCCTGGTTATGCTGGAACAGCAGTTCTGGTAACATGTGCAGCTGGTTCCGGTTCAGTCGTCTGCAAAAGAGAAGAGAGGAGGAGTTGGGGATTGCCGGGGGAATCCAGGAAGGATTCGGAGTCAGAGAACCCAGGGTTCAAACCCTAACACGGTTGCTGTACAATCCCAGGGAAATCACCTTCTTTGGGCCTCAGTTTCTTCATCTATAAAGTGGGAGTTCTGCCATCCAACACTTGGGGAGGATACGAGCAGAATATCTGTGAAAGCCCCCCGCCCCGGGACCTGCGGGCAATAAGCAGAGCACCTTTCCTGCCATTACTTCCTCCAGCGCCCATCAGCACCTGCTCTTACAGCTGCAGGACCCTTTGTGATGTAAAAGGCCCTGATCGATCGCCCTCAGTGTGTGAGCTGGCTATCTGAGTACACATGAAATATGAGGTAGATCCCAATGGGGCAGGACTGGTCGCGTGTTTTGTTTTGGTTTTAAGAATTTTTATGAGTTTATTTGAGCCAAACTGACGACATACACTGGGGAGCAAGATATCAAATGCTCCCTGGACGCATGTTTCTGGCTCTTTATTGTTCTTACGCGCATTTGGCTCAGTGGCAACTCAACTGTTATTGTTTGCTTTTAGGCCTTCTTTCAAAACAAAAATAGCTTTATTGATTTTTAAAATTATTTATGGAAATGCATGCTAAATTTTTTTTTAAGGCTTCAAATAGTAGAAGAAAACATGTTCGGCCACTTGCACGTTTCTGACTCAACAATCTGTGGGTGTCCTTTCATGCCAAACAACAGAGAACGACCCCTTCATTTGTAGTGACCGATTGCTTATGTTCACCATTCCCAGTTCCTCTAGTGGTGGACGGACAACTTCTCAGTGTAATAAAACAGGCGGGAGTGGGCAGTCTGGGTCTGGAGTGCAGCCTGAAGAGAGGACGTGCAGAAAGAACCTGGACTCTTCCCCGGGAAGCAGCAAAGTTTACCCAGACTTATCTCGCCACCTTAGACAACACACTCTTTTCCCCCTCATTTTCTAAAGTGCTGTTGACACACACTATTATATTAGTTTCAGATGTACCACACAGTGATTAGACATATATGTAACTTACAAAGTGATCGCTCCACTAAGTCTGTACCCACCGCTTATCGTTATTACAAAGTTCCTGACTATACTCCCTATGCCAGGGGTGGGCAAACTTTTTGACTCGAGGGCCACAATGGGTTCTTAAACTGGACCGGAGGGCCGGAACAAAAGCATGGATGGAGTGTTTGTGTGAACTAATATAAATTCAAAGTAAACATCATTACATAAAAGGGTACGGTCTTTTTTTTTTTTAGTTTTATTCATTTCAAACGGGCCGGATCCGGCCCACGGGCCGTAGTTTGCCCACGGCTGCCCTATGCTGTACCTTACATCCCCATGACTAGCAGGCAACTAATTCTCTGACACTGGGGTGTTGGCCTCCAGCCCATCAGGGGATGTGACACCTGCAAACTATGGAGCCTTGATACTGTGGCCCCTGGACCACCTGCCGGGGCATCACCTAAGAGTTGCTAAGAGCCCCACCATCTCAGGCTCTCCCCCAGGCCTGTAGAGTCAGTCTGCATTTCAACAGGATCCCCAGGCGGCCTGCATGCTCAGCGAGGTTGGAGCAGCACTGCGGTAAATGCAGCCCCTGCCCTCCGTCTATGGCACAGTCTGAGTTTCACACAACCTCTCCTTTGACAGATCTAGACAATGATCAACCAGCTCAGCAAAAGCTCCCTTTTGCTGGGAGGGAGGAAGGAATGTAATTCTATGTGGCTGGCACTTTACCTCCTAGGAGTCACCCTCTATCTGCTACGTGAGAGAGATACCATTTCCCAGCACAGTACAGGCAGTTAGACCAGCTGGAAGAAGCGTTACCTAAAGGACCGGCTCCTAGGAAAACGCATCGCTGCTTCAGAAGAAAGGGACCACCAAGAGAATCCTTAAAGCAACAGTAGACCTCAGATGGCTCCAAGTTCCTTAACCTCCTCCAATAAATTAATCCTGTGTTTACACTGCCTGGTAATCACTGGTTTTTGTTTTGTTTTGTTTTCCCCCCGAGATGTTCTCAGTTTTCCAGCTTCAATTTCTGAAAAACACTTAAAAGGAAAAGGGATCTAATAACTAGTTAAAGTGGAAAATCAAAGGACATCGAGGGCGGGTCCCAGCGAGGTGCAGGGAGCTAAGAATAATACCCTTGCAGCAGTGGCTACCAGTCCATAGCAGCCCTCACCGTGTGCCAGGCACCAGAACAGATGTTTTATAGGCGTTACCTCCCGTCAAGGGAAAGACAGAATAAAACGGAGGGTTTCTTTCTCGATGACAAGGCCTTACGTTCACACACGTTCACACACAGGTCTTCCGGTCTCCTCCTTGCAACAACCCCACGGGGAAGGCGTCACCACCACCATCGCGACACATGGCTTGGTCTTAACAAATGCTCGGGACATGTTTGTTGACTCTGCTGCCTGGCCTCTCTGACATCAGAGGAATTAGGATGTCCAGAGGTGAGTGACCCCGATCACCTCCAAACTCCCCGGAGGTGAGGTTCTGAAGTCTGCCTTTCCCCAGCTCCCCATCCTGGCTGCCTCCACACGACAGACACATCGAAGACCCCGACTCAGCCAGCTGAGGGTGCCTGAGCGCTGCACCCCCTCCCAACATCAGACCCTGACACTGCGGCACCCCAATCTTCATGGCCGCAGAACCGCACGCGGCTGCTTCTGCACTCAAGTCTGTAACTGCTCACAAGACCAGTTATGTCTGTTCCCAAACCTGTTTAGCCAGAGGTACTTATAATGATAATTGTATAATTGAATGAACTGTTACATAAACAAACCAAATACCAGTGCGAAAAGAGAGAGTCATCTCTATGAAAACTAGGCTGAATGCTTTGAAAGAGTCACTAAAAGGGAAGCTGCTAATTAAAGGGCTGATGAATTACGGAAAAGACTGCAGGGCAAGAGGATCATTCAAGAAATTCAGGATCCTCCACCCAGCTTGCTCCCAAGGACCCTTCAGAAATCTCACTCACCCTAGAGAAACCAAAACCAAAACTCCTAAGTAAGGTGCACATGTGTGGTTTAGGTGAACTCCAATCAGCATCTCATAATAAAAAGAAAGGTCTTGGCAAAAAAAAAAATTAAAAAAAGGAGGGGGGTAGGAGGAGAGGTCAATAAGTGCTCATTTATATGTTATAACTTAAAATGAGATGTTTACAGTATGTGTGGTGTTCATGACTCCCCACTTCATCCAACATTTATGATTAACTGATTCACCACAGGGCCCTGACAAGTCTGAGAGGGTGCCGGCCGTCCACAGCAAGCCCTGGACCCCCAGGGACAGAGCAGCCACAAAGAAAGGAACTTGGAAAAGGACAGGAGGGACAAAGTCTGCAGTGATGTCGTGACTCGAAAAGCAGGGCCCTGCCTTGGATGGCAGAAGCAGGCATGACGAGGGCCACCAGGCCATGTCTGAACCCCAACCCACCCTCTCTCCTCCTCCGGGGCCTGGCAGTACCCAAGCTGAAGCTGGAATGGGTTAGGTCCGAATCAGCCCCTCATAACCAGGTCACGAGTGGGGTATGTTTATTTCTGAGCCCTTTATCTGTTCAGCTGGGGGCTCCTTGTCACCCAGGCTAGGGCTGGCTGAGGAAGGCCAAGGAAAGGTCACCTTGACCTGCAGGAAGGCACTGAGACAACCCTACCCTTTCCCTTTCATTTAATACCTTATTTTCTTTTATATAAAAGAGAAAAGGGAGGTATTAGAACATAGCCATTAAGAGCTCAGGCTTTGGAGGCTACATGGTCCCAGTTCTAATCCCCTCTCCTGCATGTAATCACTTAATAATCACTTCATGAGGCAAGTGCTTAACTTCTGTGCACCTCTATTTCTCATCTGAAAGATCCCACTGACCCAGTGTTGTTTCAAGGATTTAAGGAGATATTGGGGGCGAGGGGCAAAGAGCTTATCTTGGTGCCTGGCAGAGAGTAAGGCAATCAATAGTAGCTATTATTATAAAATCATTGGGAAATCCATAAAAATATAAAAGCACAAAGAATAAAATTAAAGTTACCTGTGAACCCACCACTCAATGCAGTGAGAGTTAATATTATCAATTCTTTTCCTCCTCCTGCATTCTGTACACATACAAGTTAATTTTTATTTACACAAATGTCACTTCCTGCCTTTTCCACTTAACATTATATTGTGTGTACATTCCCATGGCTGTGATTGTTCTCCCAAAGTGTGATTTTACGGCTATGTTTCCACCAGAATGGCTGTTGCCAATTTTTTATTGTATTTCAATAATGTACAATGAACATCCTGATATATACATGTTTTTAGTCATGTCTCTGATTATTTCTGGCTCAAAAGGCATGAACAATAGAGTTCTTGACACCTACATACAAATCACTTTGCCAAAACATGAGATTGGGCCTGGCAGGGTAACCCAGTTGGTTAGAGCATCATCCAGATGCACCAAGGTTGTGGGTTCAATCCCTGGTCAAGGCACATACAAGTGTCAACCACTGAATGCATAAATGTATGCAACAACAAATCAATGTCTCTCTCTCTCTCTCTCTCTCTCTCTCTCTCTCTCTCTCAAATCAATAAATAAAATTTAAAAGAAAAGAGAAAAATTAGGTTGGTGACCACCCTGAATGTGAGTGCCAATCCCCCCCCCACCTCACCCATCCATGTGCCTTTTTTTCCTCATTATTGCCCATCTGTAATGCAAAAATTAATCAAGACACATTTGCAAACTTAAAAGCCCTGTAAGGAACAAACCATGCAAGTCTGAAATGTCTCCACCTTCCAGTGTCTGTGCTGTGGCCCTGACACCCAAAACATGGCTCCTCAGGTGCCCCAGGGCTTCCCTGATGGTCCCCTCCATACACCAATGCTTCCCTGAGGCCACACACATCGGTGAACAGTGTTTACACCTGGGTATGAGATGATAGGAAGAAATCTCACTTCCTCTGTAATGTGTGGATTTTTTGCCATAATGCATTTTCGGGGGTCAGGGGGGCGGAGGGGAATAGCTGCATCTAGAATGTGGGATGAGGACAGTCTCCAGCTTCTCTCTGCTGTGAGCTCATGATGATGCCCTGACCATGTCCACGCTGCAGCTGCCCCTGGCTCCTATCAGCAGGCGGGAGGCAGGCTGGGCGTGTCGTCCTGCCCCTGACCACACACCCCATTAGCCACCAGGCTCAGTCTGCTCGTGTCCCTTCAGAGCCAGCCTCCACCGCCCTCCTGAGCCCACACCCACAGATACTTACAGCCGCTCCAGCTCCTTCATGTCGTCCAAAGCCCCCCGTTCCACCACTCCAATCTGGTTCTCCATCAGCTGCCTGAGGAAGCGAAGAGACAAAGACAGCTACAGCATGTTGGACAAGGACTCCTGGAAACAGCTGGCACAAGGGAGTGAGACAGGAGCTGTGCCTGAAACGTGTGCCGACCTGAGTCCAGCCTGAGCCCACAAAATTTCCTCACAACGTTGCCAATTCCCAGCAGGGACTCCTCAGCACACCCAGCCTCAACCGCAAGATGCGCTTCCAGCCCCAGCCCCATGCTGATCCCTGCATGGCAGAAGGCCACAGAACACCAGAGCACCAGGTCATTGCTCCAAGGCATGCTCGGGAAGCCGGACCCAAGGCAGCAGGCAGCAGGGGCTGCTCTGGGCTGCAGGTGCATGTGCCCTCCTTTGGCCCAGAGGGTGAGTTTCCAAGGGGCAGAATGGACAGAATGGGCCAGTAGCAGGGGGAGGGGATCCGGTGCCAATTGGGCAAAGCCCACACATGCAGCACATTCTGCAGTTGGCAGACGACACCCCCTCCGCCTGCACCCCAACTCTGCCTGGCCCATCTGCTGCCAGCTGAGCCACCTGGCTCCATGGGGCTCTGCACCTCCTCATTGCCAATGTGCCATGCAGCCCAGAGCGTCCAGCTGGCGGACAGCAGTTTTTGCCAACAGATCGCCTGTTGCATGGTAATTTTTGAGGTTGTCAAACATGTTTTTCTCCCTACACGTTCCCTTCTCCACTCTCCAGCGGGTGGCTTATGTGCTCCCACATGCACGGCAGATGAGGTTTGAGACAGGGCAGAGGGCAGAAACGACCACCACCCACTTCTTTTTCTCCTCTGGTTTCCAGAGCCTATGCTACTGAGGAGCTCCCAGTGTAGACCTGGGTGGGGAAGAAGGGCACAGACCAGAAGGAAGGGGAGCTTCCTCAGGCTCAAAAGAGATTTCTGGAGCCTGGGATGGGGTCAGAGATCAGTGGCGATAGCTATGACCCCAGAGAGGATCAGCCACAAGATCCCCAGTTACTCCAAAGACCCTCAGAAATGAATGCAAAGCAAGTAGTTCTGACAGAACTGAGGCCCCAGGGCCCTTGCACTTCCCTGGGAATAAGGGACGAGGGGTTCTATGACTGTCTGATGTTCAGTGCATCAGGATGTATGCCTGGCAGGCTGCCTCCGCATCGAGATCAGCAAAGAAGGAGAGATGAAGGGATCAACACCCTCCCGGCTCCTCACCCCTGCCCAGCATGACAGAGGAGGTGCTGCTGATGGCCCCTTTCCCAATAGCGTCGTGCCCACTGCCTCCAATACCTGCTGCTGCCAAGCAACCCAGGGAAATCGACTCTACCCTCAAGTGCTCCCAATCACCTGCCCTCTCAAGCCAGGGGCAGCCCCTTGCTGGGGAGTTTTCTGGGCCACAGGTTCAAGGGAACTATGGAGACTGTTACAGGCTGAAGTGCCCCCGCTCTTCCCCCCTCTTCCCAGTTATTAATGCATTGAAGCCCTAACCCCGATGTAACTGTATTGGAGAGAGGGCCCTTAGGGAAGTCACTGAGGTTAAATGAGGTTATAAGGATGGGGCCCTCATCTGCTAGGACTGGTGTCCTTATAAGAAGAGACACCAGAGCTCTCTCTGTGCACACCCAGAGGACAGGCCACCTGAGGACACAGCGAGCGGCTGGCCGGGAAGAGAGGCCCCACCACAAACCAGCCCTGACGGCACCTTGATCTTAGATTCCTTGCCTCCAGGCCTGTGAGAAAATAAATTTCTGTTGTTGATGCCACCCCATCTGTAGCATGTTGTTAGAGCAGCCTGAACAAAGACAGAGACCTAAAGATTCCGCACGGTCCCTCGGTCTTCCCTCACCCCAGGAGACAACCGGTGGACAAGACAGCCCCATCTGCCCAGCCCAGGTCCCGCCAGGCAGCCACCACTGGGGCCTATGCCATCACCCAATTTTTCAGCCATGCTGGAGGCAGTGGCTGCTCCGGGTCAGGACTCACCATCACTTCCACCCTACCACCCTCAGGGTGTCCCAAGACGGACTCCACGTGGAGGAGCCCAGCCTGCCTACAACCCTACAGCCCTACTACCCACAGCCAGGGCTCTGCCTAGGGCACACAGGCCACTGCCGAGGGAGGGGGCAGGGAGAGGTGACAAGCAGGAGCAGATCCCATACTCACAGCACCCGCAGCTGCTTGAGCCCTGCAAAGTCGTTCTTATGGATCCGGGTGATGTTGTTGCCATTGAGTTCCCTGGTGGAGGAGAGGAGAGAAGGAAATGGTGAGCTGTGCAGGGTGGGTCCCCAGGCCGGGGGCTCAGCTCCAGGCTCCTTCGCTCCCCGGCTCAAGCCTGACATCTGACCAGTAGGGTGGGTGCTCCCAGCCACGCCTGGGACCCTCAGGTCTATGTGGAGGCCCAACAAGCTGGGGGCTGTTGGCAGCAGATGTCCAACCAGCAGGAACGCACAAGGCTCCCTGCTGGGAGTTCTGCTAAACCCAACACGGAGCTTTGCCCCTGAATGAACTCAGTCTAGTTGAAGAGATGAGACATTAACACACGAAAGAATTGGAAAAGTAGCCAATTAGAAGCTGTTTAGGTGGAATCTTTACTGAACGCCAGTTTCCTGTCTATGAAATGGGGATAATAACTGTCTCTCATAGGGTTTACATGAGGCATAAGTAGGTAAAGAGTACGGCCTGTGGTTTAAAAGGACCCCCTTGGGGACATGGTTTTTGGCATCTGGTGGCACTGGCTCCTGTGAGCTGTCCGTATTCTGAACAGGAGAGAGTAGAGTGGGCCGTGCCATTCAGTGGAAACTGAGGAAGTGGGACTCAAGCTGAGACGGACAGGACAAGGCAGATCTGCAGGGCAGGAGGGTCTGAGCGGACATCCAAAGAGGGAGAACACCCTGCAGATCCACGGGGTGGGGGAGGGGACAGGGTGAGAGTCGGAGCCGAGGGAAGCAGAGTTGGGGGAACGTGGGTCCAGGCCACAGAGGGTCGGAGAAAGCAGAGGAGAGACAGGGAGCCAGTGAGGTCTCTGAGCAGGAGCCTGCCCTGAGGTCAGCCCCAAGAGGAGGGTGGGGGCAGCGGGAGGCCTGGAGGGCAGGGCTGAAGAAGGGAGGGATCCCACGCTCTGATCCTAGGGCCGGGCCTGCAAAAGTGGTGGCTCCTGCCCTCACACCACCCCGGCCTCTGGCCCCTGCGTTCCTCCCTGGCCCTCCCCTGTCACATCTTGGGCACCTTGGACCTAGAGCCCACGTTAGAGGCTGTCTGGCCCCACCTCCCCAGCCAGCCTCCGAGGGAAGCCCCCCAGCACACCTCAGAACGACAGGCCCTGCAGGAGTCAGGCGCTCCGCTCCCCAGAAAGTTCTTCCCAAGCCACACACCAGCAGAACCTCCCTCGGGCCTCGCACCAAACCTAGCTGTCACCTCCGCATCTAACCCGTCTGTAAGGCTCCAAGTTCACGGCCACCACGTTCCCTCCTTTCTCACCTCTGTCACAGTCACCACGTGCTTGGCAATAACTTGTCACACCCCATGTTCCCCTGCAGCTCAGTCTCGTCACTTACCAACTGTGGCCAACCCGAGCCCGAGCTGCCGTGAAGAACAGCAAGTTCTCTTCCCTGAAAGCGTTCGGAAGTGTGTTTGGACTAGATGATGCTCTAGAATCGTACCCACTAAGAACAACGTGTGATTAGTTTCCACACACTCCTCACGCCGGGCTGGAAAGAGTTATCGTGCCCATCTTGCAGAGGAGGGAAGAGTGGCTCAAACAAACGAGGTGCCTCCCCCAAGTCTCCAGCTGGTAAATGACAGAGCAGGGGCCTGAGCTGGGCCATCTGATCCCAGAGCCCAGGCTTCTACCAGGCCAGGCTGCCTCCTGAGCTGACAAGCCAATAATTCATTCAGCTCATTACAACTCTCTCTGCCCTTCCCCTGCGCCTGGCTCTTGATCTTGGGGAGCAGCTGGAAAAACTCATTCCCTGCTCCCGGTCTCCTTTCTAACAGGGTCTCTCAGAGGGGCTGGCGGCCTCTCCAAGGTAACGAGGCCGTTGGTGGGAGCCCCAGCCGGAGCCACTTCCCGCCCTAAATGCCGAGAGCGTGCCTCTCCCTGTGAGACGGGCTCTTTTCAATGTAAAGGTCTTTCTTTATTGAACCAGATATTCTTCCCCAAAACAGCCAGCCCCGAGCCTCACTTATGCTGCACCCCAATCTCTCCTTCCGCAACATGCCCGGGCCATCTTACTGAAATTCTCATCCCCAAACCCAAAACCACAAGGAATTTTTGGTTGTTTTAATTTTTTGATTATAAAGATATGTCAGCATTGATTCTAAGAGCAAAACGTTGAGCTTAAATGGACATCGACAGAGCGATGCTTAGCTGGCTTTCAGCACAGCCATGAAACCAAACTCTATGCAGCCATTTCAAACGGTACCGATCAGTTCGTATCGACGGGGAAAGCTGTCCAGGACATAGTACGTCAGTGGTTCTCAACCTTCCTAATGCCATGACCCTTTAATACAGTTCCTCATGTTGTGGTGACCCCCAACCATAAAATTATTTTCGTTGCTACTTCATAACTGTAATGTTGCTACTGTTATGAACCGTAATGTAAATATCTGATATGCAGGATGGTCTTAGGCGACCCCTGTGAAAGGGTCGTTCGACCGCCAAAGGGGTCATGACCCACAGGTTGAGAACCGCTGCTCTAAACGGAATTACTCAGTCAAAAGTCATGAAAAAGCTGGTGAGTTTTACAATCATTCATTCCTTTTCATGGCAGCCATGGTTTGTAAAGCACTTGACTACAATAATTATTCATTTTACAGACGGCAAAACTGAGGCAGAGACAAACGCTTAGGCTTGTCTGAACAAGGCAGGACCCAATGTGGAACTCAGGAAACTGAGGATGAGACAGACTCCCACCAGTGGCGGGGTGGGCTGGAGGGCTCTCGTTCACATGCCTCTCCTCGGACCCTTCTGCACCGGGGCCCACTGTGCAGACGGCAGGAGAAATTCCTTAGCCCACCATCAGCTGGCTCCAGCCCCTCCTCACTTCCTACACCCCACTCCACCCCTAGGTAAGGGAAGACCTGGGCCAGGCAGGCAGGAGAGGCCAATGTGCGACAGCAGAGCAAACTCAGCCTCCCCCCATCAGCCTTGCTCTCGAACCCCGGGGCTCAGTGCCTCCTCTCAGGGAAAAGCCCTTGAGAAGGCAACCTTCGAGGCTCATCAGACTCCCAGGTCTGGAGGCTGCTGCTTAGGGAGGCATTATCACCACTCGGGCTGAGAAAATGACCTCCAGCGGCTGGCCGGCCCCCTCCCCCTCCGCAGGGCAGGGCGGCCCACCAGGATCAAGTTTCCAACCTGGGCCAACCACTTCCCCTCCACCCTCAGCAGAGGCTGCAGAATGAGGCAAGGAGGTCATTTTTCTCCAACACCTGATTCCTCCAACAGGTGCTGCTTGTGTGTTGCCATGGAGATGCGCCTCCGCAGGAAGCTGCCTAGGAAAAATGCGAGAAGCTGCTGTGACCTTAAGACAGAGCAACCAAGTCAGGTGGGCCCTCTGGGGCACGTCCCGGCCTCGTGGCTCAGGAAGCACCCTGGATCCTGAGCTTCCTGCCACCACTTCTTACTGAGCCCCTGTGTGTGCAGGCCATGAGCCTAATGCCAAGCCTGCTTCGCCTCACTGCACCCTCCCTGCGAGGTGAGTCATGGTCTCTCCATCCTGCTGACGAGGAAACTAAGGCTCAGACTGATGAGGTCATTTTCCCAGTGCCACACAGCTAGTAAGTGGTGGAGCCGGATCAAAACCAGGCCAGTGTGATTCCCTGTTCGTTCCCGACCTCACGATGCCTCACGCTGATGGGCTCTGTCCGCCCACCTCTCCCCGAGTGCTCATGCCTTGATGGAGCTGAGAAGCCACGTGTGTGCTGTGGACAGGGAACACCGGGCCCTCTAGTGACACTGTCTGCTCTGCCTGGCGGTGCTGCTCAGTTGGTTGGAGCATCACTCTGTGCACCAGAAGGTCACAGTGGTTCTCAACCTTCTGGCCCTTTAAATACAGTTCCTCATGTCGTGACCCAACCATAACATTATTTTCGTTGCTACTTCATAACTGTAATGTTGCTACTGTTATGAATCGTAATGTAAATATCTGATATGCAGGATGGCCTTAGGCGACCCCTGTGAAAGGGTCGCTTCACCGCCAAAGGGGTCGCGACCCACAGGTTGAGAACCGCTGGTCTAGGGTTCAATTTCCAGCTGGGGCATGTGCAAGAGGCCACCGATCCATGTGTCTCTCTCACATTGATGTTTCTCTCTCTCTCTCTCTCTCTCTCTCTCTCTCAAATCAATAAAACAAATAAAAATTTTTAAATAGTATACTCATATGTAAAACACTTCAAAAGGCGCAGGGTGGCTATCTACCCCGCCTAAGCAGCAAGACCAGGGGAGTGTCCCAGCCGCTGAGCAAAGTGCATTCTTAGTGGCTAAAAGCTTGGGCTTTGGCGCTAAACAGTCCAGCCTCACATTCCTGCTCCACATTCCTGGCTCTGTGCTTAGGCAAGGAGCTTCACTTCTCCGAGCCTCAGTTTCTAGATTCGTAAAATGGGGACAATAATAGTACCCACCTGCTTGAGATGTGGTGAAGTTTAAATTACTTAATATTTCTTCTTTTTTAAAAAAAATTTGATTTTTAGAGAGAGGAAGGGAAAGGGAGAGAGAGAAACATTGATGTGAGAGCACAACATCCATCGGCTGCCTCCTGCATGTCCCCCAGCGGAGATCCAGACCACAACCCGGGCATGTGCCCTGACCAGGAATCAAGCCAGCAACCTTTTGGTGCAAGGACTGATGCCCAACCAACTGAGCTACCCTGGCCAGGATGGATGACTTAATATTTCTAAAACACCGAGAGCAGGGCTCCTGTATCAGCATCACCTGCTGCAATAGTCTTTACTGCTAGTGTTGCTGTTGCTGCTGCTGTTGTTATCCTCAAGGACTATGGCTGCGCCAGGCAGGTGGTGCCCCAGGCACAGCTCTTGCTGGTGCTGGATGGGCAGGGCCATGCTGATTAGGGAGGAGCCGGCTACTCAGGCCCTGCAGGCCCCAGGAGGGCAAGGCCCAGGGAAGACGCCCCGAGATGGTTGTCTCCCTTCCCAAAGTGATGGGTCTGCACCCATTCTTGTCCCCCAGGAGGAAGTACACTGGGGTGGCAGATGGCCCCGATTTCCATCCGTTCCTGTGTGGCCCAAACCTGAAAGGGAAACCTCGGTGGTAAAAGATTTGGGAGAAAATCCTCCGAAGCAAAGTTACGGAAGAAAAAACAAAAACACACAGGATTTCTTGAATCCTCTCAGGAAGCAAGAATCTGATCCCCAGCATCTGGGTGTTTATGATAAACCAAGAGAAACCCTCGGATTTCCTAGAACCGCAGGAATAAACACCGTGGCCCCTGGCGGGGAGATCTGGGGCCCCACACGCCTCATGGGCATTTCCTGCCCTGGAGTTCCAGCCATTCCTGGTGGTGTTTCACTGAGGGGCCAGAACACCCCACAGCAGCCCAGGCCTCCAACGGGAGGCTCCGTCCCCTTCCAATCCCATCCTGCCGAGTCTCCAAAATATAAACATGAGGCTCTGCCTGTGACTGAGCCAGGCCTCTGGGCTGGGAGACTGTCCTTCGAAATCTTAGCCGGGCCAAATCCACGGCACCGAGCATGTGCAGTCAGACCAGAGACCTGAGGGAAGGAAGACTTTCCCTCTGCAGCTAGGCCCACAGAGGAGGCCGGACACCCCGACCTCCAGGCTAGCCGCTGTGTGCCGACGCCTGTCATGTACCTGGAGCCCCTGCCCGGGCTCCCCACAATCCCACTGGCTCCCCTCCAATCTGTTCTCCAAGCCACAGCCAGAGAGATCTTTTCAAGATGCAAATCTGATCATGTCACTCCCCACTTAAGCCCTTCAATGAATCCCCATTGCGCTTGGAATCAAGACAAAAATCTTAACGTGAACAACAAGGCCTGGTGGTCTGCCCTGCGCGGAGTTCTGATGTGCTCCCCCTGGAGCAGAGCCTCTGAACTCCCCATTCCCTCAGCTTGGGACGCTCCCTCCTTCCTCTTCGCCTACCTCACTCCAGCCTGTCCTTCCACTTGGTCAGACCTGCTGTCCCAGGCCCACGGCGCATCCCAACCCCTCCTCTGTGGCGCAAATCGGGGGCATTTTTATTTGAATGGTGCCTCAGCCCCTGAATGAGGTTAGGCGCTCCATGAGGACAGACTGTCCGCTTGTTTTTCATCATGTGCCCCCAGGGCCTAACACAGCACCTGGCCCCTGGAAGAAGGTTCTTAAATGCATGATAAATTTCCATTAAAACTGGCAGATTCCAAATAGCATTGCGCCGAGTATGTTTTCCATGCTTCCCTGCTCCCCCGCTTAAAAACAAAAAAAAAACTAAGTGAGAAATGTTCTCCCCAAACAGACATCAGCCAATAAAAGCTCCTCACACAGAGGACTCCGCTGTGTTACTAACAACCTCCAGGGCCCACAGGTTAAAAAGCTGATTACTTCTCTGAGCGCCTTTCACAGGAAGATGCCAGCCCTGGGCTGCAGCTGCTCTGCTCCTCCACTTCCTTCTGCCCCAGGGCCCTCGCCCGTGCTGCTCCCTCAGCCCAGCACAGCCTGGAACAGCCCAGAACACCCGGCTCCTCCTCACCTGCCCAGCAACACACACACCTGGCTCACTGCTAACATCCTTCAGGCCTCCATTTAAATGCCCCTCCTCTAAGCAGCCCGGGGAGGGGGGGTGCCCCATTGCAATTTGGAGACGTGAGGACTCAATATGAGGTCCTTTGTTAAAGGCCCGTCTCCCTGCCAGGCTGTGAGGGGACAGGGCTCATCTGTTTTGCTCACTGCTGTACGCCCAGCACCTGCGAGGCTGCCTGGCACACAGTAGGTGTTCACTATATATAGTGAAAATGGGCTGAGTGAGCAATTCTGCCCACCGCACCCGGCTTCTGTGGGCACAGGGTGTCTGAGGCCTGACACATGCTCCAGTCAGCCGGCTGAGCCCTCCCCACAGTCTTCAGGCCCCAGCAAGTCATGACCCGGAGGCTCCGCCAACCCCCTAGCAGGGCCCACAGGCCCAGCACCAACCCCGTTGCTAGGGCAGTCCTAAACCTAGTGAGAGTCAAAAGGCCGATGGCTGAGCAATCAGGGGACCACACAGGGCAGATCTGCTACCCGCCTAGCTCCTGGGGACCTCTTGTTCGCTTGGCTTGAATAATAGTAATACCTGTACTATCACAACCAAGCCAGCTCACGGAAGCCTCATAATAGAAGCAGGTTAAACAGGCAGGACTCGAACCCTGACATATCTGATTTCAGGGCTCAGTTCTCTTTTTTCTCTCTAATATTTAATTGTGGAAAAACACACATAATAAAAATTTACTCTTTGATCATGTTTAAGTGCACAGTTCACTTAGGGTTAAGTATATTCACATTGTTGTACAACAGATCTCCAGAACTTCTTCATCTTGAAAAGCCGAAACTCTGTACCAATTAAACACTAACTCTCATCCCTCTCTTCCTCCGCCCCCGGCAACCACCGTCCCACTTTGTCTCGATGAATTAGACTCCTCCAGGTAACCCATACCTGTGGGGTCATACAGTGCTTGTCTTGTGGTGCCTGGTTTACTTCACTGAGCACAGTGTCCTCGAGGTTCACCCATGGGGTAACATGTGTCAGAATTCCCTTCCTTTTTGAGGCTAAATGATATTCCATTGTATGTGACTCTGCCTTTTGTCCATCCATCAGTGGGCCCTTGGATTGCTTCCACCCTTTCGCCATGTGAATAATGCTGCTTGAACAAGGGTGTACAAATACCTTTGAGACCTTGCTTTCAGTTCGTTTGGGTGTATACATAGAAGTGGACTTGTTGGGCCATATGGTAATTCTATGTTTAATTTTTTGAGGAATCATCATGCTGTTTTCCGTAGTGGCTCCTCCATTTTCTATTCCCACCAACAGTGCACAAGGGTTAAAATTTCTCCACATCCTCACCACCACTGGTGATTTCCTGTTTTCTTGATGGTGGTCGGCCACCTAATGGTCAGGGCCCAGCTCTTAACACCAACTCTGCGATGGATTCTGTTCTAAGGCCCAATCTGCACCCTGTCCCTTCACTACTGAGCCCCAGTTTTGCTTTTGCCAATCCCCTTCCCAGGTCTGGGGCTCACCCCAAAACCACAACCTACACAGCCAGGGCCCCCTGTTAGCCACCAGGCCTCCATGTACATGCCTGCCAAGTGCTCTCCACCCACTGCCCACCCCAAGCCCACCAATTAACTCCCTGCAACATCCCCCAATTCTGCTCACCACGCCCCTACCCCCAGGCTGGACACCCCCTCCTCACACTAACTTGGGTCCACCCCATAAACATGCACGGACAGGAATCAATTGTGGTCAAACTGCCTTTAAGCCCCAGTGCTAAGCCCTGACAGGAGTTTTGTAGGAGATGAATGAATGAAGGAAGGAAGGAAGCCAGGCCTTATTGAGATGTGTGGAACAGTAGCAAATTTAAAAACAAAATACACATATCTCTCAGAGCCTGAAGGCTCCGGGTCCCTGGCAGCCACTTACCAGCCCTCTGTGACCCAGGCAGAGAGCCCCACCTCTCTGACCCTCCTCCACATCAGCAAAGAAGGGTAAGTGATACCTTCCTCACAGGCCCGGCACGAGGAGCAAAAGGATGGACTTGGTGAAGCCTCTCGCTCTGAGCCTGGCACAAGGTAGGTGCCCTTGGGGCTCCAACACCATCACCACACTCCCTTCACGCCTCTCCACCTCAGTTCTCTGATCAGTCAAGGTCCCACCACCCCACCCACCCCCATCCCCATCCAAGGGCACTGGCTCCTCCTTCCCGTAACTGCCCCCCCACCGCCCCCATCCTGCCTCCGCCCCCAGCAGACTGCAGTCCACCTGCCCCTACTCTGCAAACAACACCCCGCCTTGGAGCTCCTGCTCTTGTTCTCTCCTGAAAACTTCCTCACCACCTACTCAACCCCCACCATCTGCCTTCCACCCTCCACTTCTCCCAGTAAACCGGCCTGCCTGGCTTTGCCGTGCCCTGATCCCAGTGCCAGAGCTCTCCTTGGCCAGACTGGCTGCTCCCCACACCGCCAGCCCTCTTCCCGTCTCCAAACACCTTCTTGGTTTGGCAGCAACTACTCTTTATCCAGGTTCAAAGCCACAGACGTTCTGCCAATGCTCCTTGTGTCACACACAGGACAGGGCGCTTCCTGCCTCCCACAGCCCGCCTGCCCGCCCACGTGGAGGAGGCCAAAGGCAGGACCTTCCAGGAAACCCCAGCACCGAGCAGTTTCTCAGCCGCGGTCTGAGCACCTCCTGCACCTGAATCACCTGAACTGCAGTCAGCAAAGGTTGCGAACGCAGCTTTTGGGGGTGGCCTGGGTCTGCCTTTTGACCGGCATCCGGGAGATTCCTCTTCCCGTGAGGTTCCTCTTCCACTGCCCTCATGGGTTTCACTGCTTCCCCAGGAGGCCCCCCCGACTGCCACTCCAGCCCGAACCCTCTCCAGAGTAACCATCCCTGGTTCCTGCCTCTGGAGCAGTGGTTCTCAACCTTCCTAATGCCGCGACCCTTTAATACAGTTCCTCATGTTGTGGTGACCCCCAACCATAAAATGATTTTCGTTGCTACTTCATAACTGTAATTTTGCTACTGTTATGAATCGTCATGTAAATATCTGATATGCAGGATGTATTTAGGCAACCCCTGTGAAAGGGTCGTTCGACCCCCATGGGGGTCACGACCCACAGGTTGAGAACCGCTGCTCTAGAGTCACGTTTTCACGTAGCTGTTTACTGGCAAAAGAGGCAGAAGCCAACCACATGGCTTCTCCAGGATCAACTTTATTCACAAGATTGTTCACCCAGGCTCAAGCCTAGGGTCCCCCATGGCCCTCCCGCGTGCTCTCTCTGCCTCGGTCCGGGCCTGCCTCCCTCCGGTCTCAGCCTCTGCAGCAGCCTCCTCATCCTCTGAGGACCAGTCCTCTCCTACTGCCGCCATAACAAATTACCACGTGCTCAGTGGCTTAAAACAGCATCAATGTCCTATCTTACAGTTCTGGAGATGAGAAGTCCCAAATCAGTCCCACCGGGTGTATTCCTTTCTCTGGGCAAGAATCATTTCCTCCCTTCCCACCTTCTAGAGGTCCCTGCACTCTCGGCTCCTGGCCCCCTTCTCTCACCCCACGCTCTTGTAGGCCACATCTCCTACCACTGACTCTGACCCTCCTGCCTCCTCCTACAGGGATCCTGTGGTTATGTTGGGCCACCTGGATAACCCAGGGTCATCGCTCACCTCAAGACCCTTAACTTGCTAATATCTGCAAAGTCCCTTTTACCCTGGAGGGCCACATAGTCACAGGTCCTGGCAGGTCCCGGGGATCGGGCCGTGAACATCGCTGGGGACCATTATTCAGCCCACCACAAGGACCATATTTTCTAAAGCAAAGATCAGAGCCATGAAAGGTCTTACCAGAAGTTTCTAGAAAAAAAAAACCTCAACCTTTTTTTAGCACTTACTATGCACCAGGTGAAGGGACACAAAGATGCATAAGGCATGATCCCTGCCCTCAGGAAACTCAAAACCCAAGGTACCCATCAAACAAGCCACCTTCTTAAAAAGGAATAAAATTCTCTTCTCTACAGAAGAATTCCAATTAATGACTGTAGAAGAAATAAGGGAAATAGAAAATCAAGATTGGATAATAATGGTTGTAGGCAAGATCCATTAATGAAAGCTAAAATTAGTAGGTAAGAATTTGAGGACAAAGTGGATCTTATATAGTCTCAAAGTATCTCCCCAAAATATTTATTAATTACAAATGGAAAGATAGTAACATTACAGTGGCGAGACCTGGCAGACACCTTCTTAACCAAGAGATCAGATTAACATCACCAGCAACGAAACATATTGATGTCATCCACCCCCGTTAGGATGTTCTGAGGGGGACACGTCGTAACCTCTGATGCATTCTTGCCAAAAATGCATAACCTCAATCCAATCATGAAATTAACACCAGACAGACCCAAACTGCGGAACCTTCTACAAAATAACTGACCACTATTTTTCAAAAATATCAAGGTCAGCCCCAGCCAGTTTGGCTCAGTGGATAGAGCATCGATCTGTGGACTGAGGGGTCCCAGGTTCGATTCCGGCCAAGGGCACATGCCCGGGTTGCAGGCTCGATCCCCAGTGTGGGATGTGCAGGAGGCAGCCGATCAATGATTCTCTCTCATCATTGATGTTTCTATCTCTCTCTTCCTCTCCCTTCCTCTCTGAAATCAATAAATATATATATATTTTTTTTAAATAAAAATATATTTTAAAAATATATATCAAGGTCATAAAAAGCAAGAAAAAACTAAGGAACTGTCACAGATTGAAGGAAACAAAGGAGAAATGACTATCAAATTCAATGGGGAATCCAGGCTTGGATCCTGGAATAGGAAAGGGACATTAGTGGGAAAACTGGGGAACTGTAAACCACGTCAGTAGTTTAACTATTGTACCAATGTTACTTCTTAGTTTTGAGCACTGTAGTATGGCTAAGAAAGATGTCAATATTAGGAGAAGCTGCATAAAGGTCTGTGGGACTCTCTCTGTACTATTTCTGCAACATTTCTGTACGTCGAAAATCATTTCAAAATAAAAGTTTTTACATTTTTTTTAAAAAAATATATTTTATTGATTTTTTACAGAGAGGAAGGGATAGAGATAGAGAGTCAGAAACATCGATGAGAGAGAAACATCGATCAGCCGCCTCCTGCACATCCCCCACTGGGGATGCGCCCGCAACCCAGGTACATGCCCTTGACCGGAATCGAACCTGGGACCCCTCAGTCCGCAGGCCGACGCTCTATCCCCTGAGCCAAACCGGTTTCGGCTACATTTTTTAAAAAAAGATTAAAATACAGCAACGACAGCAAAACCACTGTCACAGAAAAGCTAGAAACCACAGTCATCATACCCAACTGGCCTCCCACCATCGGTTGGCTTCGCCCTCCATTTATTCTCCACAACAAAGCCAGGCCACAGAACGTCTTAAGACAGCATTTTGCACTTGTCACTCTCCACTCAAAACCCCTGGGGCTAAGTGCTCAAAGAGGCTTGTCAAAGGGACAGAGGAGCAGCTTGAAATGGCTCCCACTGGCCACACGCGGGACACGATGAATATCAAAATATATAATGATAGTAACACACTGCAACCCAAAGAACAAAGCGTAATCCACAGGTCCAGACTGTTATGAATGAACAGAAAAGCAGGTGGAGGGACGGGACGTGCTTTCTTACGGTCGTTTGCCAAGAAGAAATGATGGAGTTAAAAACTTCTCACCCGTAGGTGCTAAAGCTAGCAAGAGTTTGATGAGGAATAGGATATTCACGCAGCCTCAAAGTACCTCCCCACAAATCACTTACTCATAACTAAGAGTAAATAGTAACTTTCCAGCTTGCCCAGGGACCAAAGCTAAACTCGCCAACATTGGGACAAGCTGACGTCGTGTGTCTTCTTCTGACGCGACCCACGGAGAAGGGCTCAGCATCGCTTCTTCAGCATTCCTGTCAGAAATGCATAACCCGAATGCCATCGTAAAAAAAGAGCAGATGAAGCCAAATCGAGGGACGTTTTACAAAATAACTGGCCTGTGTTCTGCAAAAATGTCCAGGTCAAGAAAAACAAAGGGAGGCCGAGAAACTAGTCCAAATTAAAGGAGACCGAAGACCCATACAAGTAAATGCCATGTCTGGTCCTGGACAGAATTCTGGACCTGGGGGGAAAAAATAGCCATGAAAGGTGTTTTGAGGGGCAACTGATTAAATTCATACATGATCTCATGTACTAGTTCATAAGTAGACATGGGTAGGTAACAGTAACTTATCAATATTAAATTTTCTGGTTTTGACAGCCTTGTTGATTTTAGAAAACACACAGAGAAGCACTAGTATTTAGAGAAAAAAGGTGACAATGTGTCCATCCTATTGTGAAATGGTTCAGAAAAAAAGGGTGTGTGTGTGTGCATGTGTAAAATATAAAGCAAATGGGGCAAAACATAAATAACTGAATCTGGGTAACAGATATATAGGAGTTCCTTATAATTTTTTTTTTTTGCAACTTTTCTGTAAGTTTGAAATTATAACAAATTAAAAAGTTAAAATAAGAACAAGGAGTCTTTGGGGTGAGGAAATATTCTGAAATTGGATCGTGGTGATATTTAGACAACTCGGTAGATCTATGAAAAATCCCTGAATAGTAAAAAGAAGCAGCTTTAATAGTCTGCACACATCCCCGCTGACGGCTGTGCATTTCCCAGCCCGTGGCCTGGGCTCACCCATTCCTTTCCTCTGGTCCCTCAGAACTCAGCAACACAAATGTTCACCCCGTCCGCTGGGTTGACTCCTCACTCTCCTTCCCAAATCCATGGCTCACACCTTCTGAGTGTCCCCAGATCCCCTTGCCCTCGCTTCACCTCTCTACTTACCCAAGTCCTGCCCAACCTTCAAACCCCACAACCCCGATCAGTGCAGGGATCCAAGCCTCACTCCCATCTCATTTCCAACAATGATAGCGTCCTTTCTACGCGCCAACGTTATTCCAACCCCTTTAAGTACCTGTAGTATCTCATTGGAACTCCCAGTCCTGCGAGGTAAGTGCTATCGTTGGCCCCATTTTACAGACGAGAAAATCAAGGCCCTAGTGAAGCTGCCCAGGATCTCTTGGGTAGCAGTTGAGGGAAGCAGGATTCAAACGGGACCATTCTCCCGCCCAAGCCTGTGCTGTAGCCACTGTGCTCTGCGTCCCTGTGGACAGCCTCGCCGGTTTGTCCTCTCACGGGAAGACCTTTCCCCCCCACCAGGCCGCAAGCTCCCAGAGGAGCGGGTCCACACCCGGGACCGCTCTAGACACTTGGCACATGGCAGGCGCCCAACAGCTGTTTGTGCACTACGGGCTGGGTCCCGGGAAGGAGAGGAGGGGTCTCGAGCTCCGTCAAAAAGAAGAGCCAATTCTCCATCCCCCACCCCCAGCCCCAGCACAGCCCAGCTCCCTGGCGACTGCCCAAAGCCCGGCCGTCATCTGCTCTGGGTAATAAGTATTTGTATGGTGATAATTACAGCATTTGGGGGAAAAATCCCATTAAGCAAGAGCCCTGCCGAGCTGCTAATGCCGGCACAGAACTGGAGGCGGCCACTCCGCCAAGATCCCGTCTGCTCCCCATAAAGGAGGAGCTGCCCTCCCCGACGCCCGCCCGGGCCCAGCCCCAAAGAGCACGGCCGCCCCTGCTGGCAGCCTGGGCAGCCTGGGCCACCCCGCCAGCCCCCAGCCTCGGAGAAGGGGCAGCCCTGTCTCCGTGTGCTCCACGGTTCCCAGGGGCTGCAGAGCGCTGGGTGAGGGACTGGAGAGCAGGGCCATGCTGGGATCCAGCACTGAGTGGTGCCCAAGCTCCTTTCCCGTCCCTGCAATTCTGGCACCTTAATAACAGTAATAGTAGCATTTACTGGTTACTTGCTGCGTGCCGGGCCTGGTGCAAAGTGCTTCTCCCTGCACTGCCGCATGTAATCCTCACCACCACGCTCTGAGGCGGGTCCTGTCGTCATCCCCACTCGATGGGCAGGGGAGCGCGGCTCTGAGAAGTCAGCACTTTCCCCCACAGCACTTACTGGCCTGCAATTACGCATTTACTCTCCTATCCTGTCCTTCATCTCTGTCTCCCCTGCTGGACTAAAGCTCAGGGTGGGGGAGGCAGTTTGGATTTCTGACCGGCACCATTCCCTCAGCTAATGCAGACATTCAATAGAGAGCTATCTGCTTAATGAATGGATCCAACCCATAACTTGCCCAAGGTCCCCAGCTGCTGAATGGCAGAGAGAGGCTAAAAACCCAGGCGGCTGGCTCCAGCGCCATGCCAGCATGCCATCCACCTCACAGAGTCCCTGCACAGCGCTGCCCTGCTCCCTGCCTCCAAATCCCAGGGGGCAGGGGCAGAGCTGCCCCAGGACAGGGAGGGAGCACTCTGAGCAGCCCGACTCTGGGAGGGCAGCCGACAGCACGGCCAACACCCAAATGCTTACCTCCCCAGCTCTCTCCTGCCCCAACTGAACCCTCAAACCTGTAGCTAGGGCTTCTCACATAATAAAGAATAACATCATCACGTAATAGAATCACAAAGCATTTCACCCACAGAGCACGAGTGAACCCTGCAAAGCCCTATGAGGTAGTGGGTGTCACGCTCCCCAGAGGCTGAGGGGTGGAAGAACACCAGCCACCTGACATGCATGTCGCCAGGCCCTCTCCACTGCATCCACTCACTCACTCCTCACCGTCAGCTTGCAAAGCTGTCGCCGTCCCCTTTTACAGATGGGAAACTGGGACTTGGAGAGGATGGAGGGCAGCACTGGGGCCCTACCACCGGTCACTGAGAGCCTGCAGTGAGCCCAGGGCACCGGAGACTGGAGATGTGAGTCCCACCAGGAAGCAAGTCTTCCTGCAGGAGACCACCGAGTCCTGCTCAGAGAGCCCAGGCCCACCCAGCCCTGGGAGTAGACATGGCTTCAGTCTGGCCCGCTGACCCCTCTCTCTATAGCCACCCTTCGATCATTATTTGATATTCCAAACAGGATCCCAGACGATCAGCCTGGGGGTGACCTGGGCAGTCTTCCTTGGGCATCACCACCCAGCCCTGCTGAATGGGGCCTCCAGACTCAGGGGGCTGAGCTGGGAGAAGGCATGGGACCCCCAGGCCTCTGCAGCAGACAGTTAGTGAGAGCAGTGGACGCACTGGCCAGGAGGCAGGGGACATACGGAAGAAGGTGGGAGAGTGGGGCCCTAGTGGTCTGATAAGCAGCAGCAGGTTTGGGAGGAAAATAGAAGCCAACAGGCCGGCCCAGGGCCCTTCCCCACCTCTCCATCCTGAGCCTCGCCCCTCTCTGCACCCTGCACCCTGCACCCATACAGGGGATCTATGGCAAGCCTAGAACACAACTGCCCGGGGTGGAAAGGAGAAGCAGTGTCCACACGTACTCTCTCATCATACTCTCCTGAACATTCTAGTGAAAGTCAGGGTCCTTACTTGGATAAAAAATACAATTCATAATGGCCATGGTTGGGTCCTTCTGAGTCTTGAGTCCCACAAAGAGACAAGCTTCCAAGCCTCCCCCAGCACACCCCCAAACCTCACTTGGTGTTTTAATTGTTCCAGGGCAGTGAATTACTAGCACCTCTTCCCCATCCAGCCCCCCAGCCCCGCAGCCCCTCTGGCTCAAGCGATGTCCTCAGCAGGTCTGGGGCCTGCTTGCACAGCCTCTTCCCAGAAGTCCCCGCAGCAAACCAATGACAATTTCTTCCCACTTGGGGTACAGGCCTGGACCCAGCGTTATGGACTATATGATCGTAAAGTTGCCAGGCGTTGTGGGCTGCCGTAGAAACTGCCCAGAACACAGAAGACGAATGCACAGCTGCCATCTATAAAAATGTCACAGCCTCAGAAGAAGCTGCCGGTTCGGGC
The DNA here is from genome assembly GCF_963259705.1 of Myotis daubentonii. Taxonomy (NCBI): domain Eukaryota; kingdom Metazoa; phylum Chordata; class Mammalia; order Chiroptera; family Vespertilionidae; genus Myotis; species Myotis daubentonii. Next base: position 43,136,364 of record NC_081852.1, read on the forward strand.
TCTGATACTGCTCTGATACTGCGCAACGCTCACATTGATTAGAGAGAGTATCTGCCACAGTTACTTTGAGTCCATCCAGGTTCTCCCCAGGGCCTCTTCTTAGAGTGGTCTTTTCCGCCTCAAACGGCTCTCTCGCGGCCATGTGTTGAACAGGCAGGCTCCTTCTGCTTTCTACATGCTTTCCCAACCTAAGAAGTTTGGCGCAGCAAAGATCAGACTTCACCCTAAGATAACTCACCTCTGCATGCCAACCCTGAAGTCCCCAGAGGAAAAATCCAGATAGAGAAAGGCCTTTCCGACTCTTCCCAGACTCTTCCCAACCGTCCCAACCTCAAGTCCCATCGCATCCCACTGGACACAGCACGTGTCAGCCCCAGGGCAGCGCTGGCCCATTCGCCCAGCAGGCCAGGCGCACTCACACCTGCAGGCCTTTTGCTCATACACTTCCTCTTTCTGGCTGCTGTCTTCTCTGCTTGACAAAATACAACCCAACCACTGCTGGCTCCCAAAGTACCCTGATAAAATGGCCTATCCTCTGAGAAGACCCTTTACCCCAGAAAAGGGCTTCTCACCCCAATGTTCCCACCAGCAGCCCCATCATGCTGCGTGCCTGGCCCTCTCCCAAAAGCTTACAGTCAGGTGTCCTCTGCCCCGTCCCCTGGGCTATCCATCCCCGAGGGCAGGGAGGTGCTCACTCCTGGCTGGAGCTTCAGCACCCGGGGCAGTTCCTGGCTCTGTAAGCATCTGCTGAATTAAATTACAAGGCTCTTAAGATCCTATCATAACAACGGCTCTCACTAAGCAAGCATCATAATGGACCAGGCACTTCCCACACATTACCTTCAATCCTCACATGAACCAGAGACCTTATGTATCAGCAGCTCCATTTTCCTGATGGAAAGCAATTCAAGCTCAGAGACGTTAAGTCACTTGCTCAAGGTCACACAGCAAATAGCTGACTGAGCTGGGGCTCCAACCTCGGCAGTTGGAGCCCTGACTCTTTCCTCTGCACTAGGAAACCTAACATCTCTTTTCATCACAGAAGAGCTCAAATGTTCACAAAAGTCAAAACAGACACACGCCTCAAAACTAAAGATGAAGAGAGAGCAAGGAATGAGATGACTTCAAGATCAGACCCAAAAGCAAAGGAGAGGGGCTAAGGTGTCTCCGACCTAGGCTGCTACCAGGGTAGCAGCTGCAGGAGAAATGCCCCATGGACACGGCCAAGGAACAGAGTCGGTCCAGAGGGAACATGTGTGGAGGGTGACCCTGCAGCTTCAGGGGTCCTCTGGGCAGGTTTCTGACCTCAGTCCCTCCCCAGGGCCACACACGATAAGGCAGAGTTGCCCCCAAGCAAACTCGGTTTGGTCCAACCCCTCCCCACAGCAGCATCTTTCCCCAGACCCACACCCATGCCCTCACCCACACACGGATGCCACCGAGGTTGCATCTACATTGCAAATTCTCAAACCTCCGCGGGGATTTTTCAGACTCAACCAAGAAGAGTCAGGGGCAAAGTGTGCTCACTAACTGCTGACCCTGGTACAGACCTGGGTCCTGGAGACAGCCCGTAAGGAATGTGCTCAAAAGTTATCAAAATAGCCCTGACTGGTTTGGCTTAGCCTTAGTGGATAGAGCGTCGGCCTGCGGACTGAAAGGTCCCAGGTTCGATTCCGGTCAAGGGCATGTACCTTGGTTGCGGGCACATCCCCAGTAGGGGGTGTGCAGGAGGCAGCTGATTGATGTTTCTCTCTCATCGATGTTTCTGACTCTCTATCCCTCTCCCTTCCTCTTTGTGAAAAGTCAATAAAATATTTTTTAAAACTTATCAAAATAGATATGTGTTTCCGGAGAGCCGCGGCAGGTGCCCGGCAGCATGGAAAGAAGGAGGAGGCAGGTTTCAAAGCAGCTGGCGTGGTCTCCAAAGTCCAGCTCAAAAACCTCCTGAGGCCGTCCTCTCTGTGAGCAGCACAAAGGCCCTGCATGTGACCCAAACCTACACACACAGCCATACACAGGGGCTCCCGCACCGAGGCGACACCACTACACCAGGCATTCACACAGACGCATATTCTGCAAGTAATCTGGGGAAACAAATTATACAGGTCTGTAAACACGCACACATGCTAACCATCCACATGCACACACACGCCCTCCCAGTCTCATCGGGTCTAGAAAGGGCTGTTTCCTCCAGAATTCAGAAGTGAGAGATGCGGAGAGAAACTGTGGTTTTGTGACCTGTCATGGTCAATGCCTTTAACCTCTTGTCTCCCCCTCCAAGCCCCTGACCTCTCAGCGTTATTCACGGAATTCTTGGTCCAGGTCGCACCTCTCCCTCTCTGGGTGCTGAATGTAACAAACCCGAAGCCCCAAACTGAAATCCCTCAGGTCCCATTGTCTGCCAGGGTTGGGGATGGCTGGATATGGGAGCAGGGGGGGGGGGGGGGGAGCGCAATGCTAGACACCTACAAGGGAAGAATTCTTACGGTTCTGGGGCAAACAATGGGAGGAAGGGAAAGACAAACTTCCACTCCATCCCGTCATGCCCCCCAGCACCAGCCTGCAAGCCCTCAGAGCCCACATCCACACACCCCACTCCCACGTGCCCAAAAGGAGACATGGTTCCTGGCAAGCGAGAGGAGCTTCCCTCCTGGGTGCCAGGAAGGCTTTCTGGCACCAATCCCCAGGCACCGGGGGAATAAAGTGCTGGTGCAGTGGGGAGGGCCCGCCAGTGCTGAGCGCAGGGTGCAGGTGTGAGGATGAGAACTGACAGCCCCGCCGGGAGAGAGCCCTTTGAATCCCGAGAAAGGAAAACAGTGGCGCTCCTGGCTCCTAGTTCCTGGCTCCTGGCTCCTGGCTCCTGGCTCCTGCCTCCAGGCTCTTGGCTCCTGCCTCCAGGCTCCTGGCTCCTGCCTGGCTCCTGGCTCCTGGCTCCTGGCTCCTGGCTCCTGGCTCCTGGCTGGAGCAGGACCCTGGCAGGCACTGACTCGTCTCCTGGCTGCGAAGCCCAGCCCCGGCGGTCCTACCCCCAGTTCTGAAGTGCGTCTGAGAGGGAAGGCCACCTCGGGGCTCCCTGCGGGCGAGGGCGGGGGCGATACTCACAGGCGCTCGGTGTTCCGTGGGATGTTCTTGGGGATGGCCTGCAGCCCCGTGCCGTGACAATCCACCGTGGTGCCCGTGCAGGTGCAGAGGGCGGGGCACGCCCTGGCACCCAGGCGCCACGCGACTGCCCACAGCAGCAGCCAGAGCTCCGGACGGACGAGCCCGGCCGAGGACCCGCTCCGGGGCGTCAGCGCCATGGTGCCCTCACGCGTCCCTCTGGCGTGCCAGACGGCGGCAGCCGCTGACCATGCCCGCCCGGGGCGGCTTCCAGGTGCAGTCCCGGGGCAAAGCCGCCCAAGAGACCGCTGGCTGGTGCGCGGCGCCCTTGCGGGCTGGGAGGCACCTGGCTCCTACCGGCGACGGCGCCGGTCGCGGATGGAGGCAGGGCGCCCGAGGCGGAGCGCGCTCGGCTCCTCTCCGGTCTCTCTCCGGCTGCGTCTCCTCCCCTCCCGCCCGCTCCCCACAGACCGCCGAGAGGAGGAAAATGGGCTGGCCGCGCGCTCACGCACCCGCGCACAGGCGCACAGCCACACACTCACTCCCGCACGCTCGCTCCCACCCGGTAGTCATCCGTCAATCGAAAAGCTCACATCCAACACCAGACTCCGCCCCGCCTACCCCCCCTACCCCCCCCCCACACACACACACACCCCTCCCCGCCCCGGCCTCCTAAAGACCGCTCAGCGCCTGCTGCCAGCAGCGTCCGGTTTCAAAGGTGGAACCTACAAGGCGCCGCGAGCGAGCGAGCGGGCAGGGGGCTGCGGGGAGGGGGTGTCTCACGGTGCGACCCGCCGTCTGACCCTTGCCGGCTGCACGCGCGCGCGCGCGCGCACACACACACACACACACACACACACACACACACGCAGAGAGGATGAGCACCCTTAGACGCGAGGATCCGGCACCCGAAGCCCCGGCTGCTGATCCAGAGCGGGGAGAGGATTTTATTTTGCCGCCTGGACCCTTGCCCCTGCGCCACAGACAGGCTTCCCTCAACGGCAGAAACTGCTCCCAGCCCCTGGAGCTTCCTTCCTCAATTCACCGCGAGAGGAAGCCCTGTGCCCCAGGTGGCCATATCCAAGCACCCACCTTACTTAGCGAGAGACCTTGAGGGCAGAGTCTCGGGGGAGGGAGGGGTCTTAGGCCAAAGACAGTCTCCTCCCCTCCATCAATACATTCAGTCTCCTCCAAGATGGCAGCAGCCAGCTGCACCCAGAGTGAGAATGGCCTTGATTTGGACATCGCACCGCATGGGGACGGTATTTCTGCCCATGGGACTATGGCGGCTTCCCAGGTGGTAGGGAGCAGCGCAGGGTACCAGTGGGGATTGGAAATTGAGCATAGCATCTATCTTCCTCCATCACACCAGCGTTCCTCTATTTCCAATAAACAAAAACGAATATTCAATCCCATCTTCAAAGGACTGCAGGGAGGGCTGGAAAGGAGCTAGGTGACCTGCTTGGGTGACAATCACCACAGGCCACCCAGGTCAGACCCTAGGCCTTCCAGTCCTCTGGGCAGGGACTTTTCTCAATCTCAGGCAGGTGTGAATATGGGTGTGAACCGAACATCCAGGTGGGGAGAGAATTCTCCTCAGGCCAGAAAGGAAAAGGACCTCCCCTATTTGCTGAGACTCCATCGCACCCAGACATCGCTTGTCCACCAGCCGGCACCCTGATTCCCGGCTGCCAACAGCCTGGCAAGAAGAAGCAGATGAGCAGCTCAAGAAGCACCTCCCCTCACGGGAGCTGGCTGCCTGGGGTTTCTTCTTGGGAGAAACCAGAAAGGAAGGCAGCTAATCCAAGCGGTGCCAGGTAAGCAGGGCCTCCTGAGGTGGACGGGGTGGTACTGGTGGGCTCCACAAAATTAAAGCCTCATCACCCCCCAGGTACAGACTCAGGGTTTCTCTTTGTTTTTCTTTTCCATCTTTATGAAAAGTTTGCAGTGTCTCTGTTGTCGCAGCACACACTGGGTGGCCAGTATGTCACAACGAATGTGGCTGACTGCATGGGCTCTTGACAGTTCTTTCTGAAAGTTTCACACACTCCTGACCATGGCCTCCATCCAGGGCCATAGGTCCTTGAGCATCAATTCAATGACAACTCAGGGTGAAGGGACTTTCTCGGGGGCCTTCATGTGGTGTGATCTTAGAGAACCATCCCGCCAATCAGGCCAGAGCTCCACGGCCTGCTGCGGCCTCCTCTCCCCTCTCCCTTGCAAATGCCTGCTCAGAGCACTCGGCCCCTCTTCCCGGAGCCTCCCCAGCTGCCTAGGGCAGGTTAAATCCTCATTCCTCTGAGCCTGCTGCTTTGTTTATTCCCTCTTAGCGGGGCTCTGTTTACACATGTGGCTCCTTCCCTGACACCCCTTCTGGGGGCCGTGCCTGCCCCCAGCACATGGCTTCCTCACTTCCTCGCTTTGGCACTCAACCCAGCGCCTGGCACTTAGTAGGCCTGTCACAGACGGAACACAGACTGGTGAAGACATCTGGTCTCCAACCTTCTGCTCCAGCGGTGGGTGCCGCCTTGGCCCCATGACCTCAGAAGGCTCCTTGAAGCCAGGACTCCTGGGGAAGAGGGAAAGTGTTGATTAACCTGGCAGGATGCCCTGGGAGGGCTGCAGAGAGGCAGGGTGATGGGGTGTGGGGGGAGGCTGGGAGTGGGCAGAGGGCTGCATGATCAGCCCTGACTTTGGCTCCTGAGAGACTAGAAGCAATCTCTAGAAGGTGCCCTGGAAGCTTCCAGACTAACCTAGCCAGTGACTCCAAGCCAGCCTTAAACCACGATGTCATGGCTAGCAAGGCCTGGGCTTTGCTTTAAAATGGGGAGGGAAGGAGGGTTTCTTAAACCTCGGACAAAGACTCCCCCACTAGCCAGTCAGGGGACGCCCTGCCCAGCAGCCGGGCAGCTCCCCAACTTGGCTCCCATCCCCAGTTCCTCCACCCCAGAGTCTGGCTAGCTCCCCAATTTGGGAGGCAGCTCGCCATGAATGAACACAGCTCATTAGCGTTCCCAGCACATTATACTCGTTAAACAACCGCCTGGCCAGCCGTGTACTCCACCCCACCCCACCCCCCCTTTGCTTTTTCAGTTTCCTCTCCCAAGCCCCTCCCTCTGCTGGGTCTCCCCACCCCCTCCCTACAGCCAGGCCACCTGCTCCCTCTGCACAGTGGAGAGGAGGCAGGCCTGTCCCGTTGCTTCTGCCAGGAGGGCTCCGCCAAGCCCCACTCTGCCCACTGGCCACAGCCGGCAGCCCCCCAGAGGGAGACTTGGGGCTGGGGCTCCCTGTCCGGTGGTATGAGTCTCCTCTGAGTCCTCTCAGCCATGTGTGCTTGGGAGCAGCGGGCCACCTCCTGCCTGTGACTCAGGGAAACTGCCCTCCTGCCAGCTTTCTGCTCAGGGTCCTCGCCTCCATCTCCACCCACCCTTTCTGCAGCACCATGAGGCGGCAGAGCCTGGGTGAGGCGGCAGAGCACTGTGGTTTTGATTTCCAAACTGCAAAAGGCAAGGATGAGACAAAAGCCTGCTATCTGAGCACTTATTAAACACCACTTATTGAGTGAATGTAGTGTGCACACCATACAGGGACTCAGCAACTCAGCACAGTATAAAAATGGACCTGGCCCACAGTGAGCTCATGATCCAGCGGGGGAACAGAAAAAGGAAAGTCACTCAACACAATTAGTTTAGTAACAGGAGGTGAATTTGCAGAGAACCCAGAATGTGGGGCTCAGAGTAAGGCTGGAAGGCTCCCTGGAGGAGGAAGCACTTGAGCTGAGCCTTGAAGGATAAGCAGACATTGACTGGATAGCAAAGCAGGAAGGGCTTTCTGGGCAAAGAGAACCGCATGAGGTAAGGCACATAGACAGCAGCAACATCCTCAGTGGCTGAACTGTGGCAGGTCAGCAAGGCAGCGGTACAGGTGGGCAGCATGGGTGGAGGTCAGAGAGGTGACGGGGCACATCCCAGAGGGCCTGGTGTAGCCGTTCTCTGGATTTACTGGACTTGCAGAATCCCCTGGGTTGTCCCTGAATTCAAGTACGTGCTTACATATGTGTGTGTGTGTGTGTATTTACAATGCACTATCCCCAGAACCAATAGCAGTGGTGGCTTCCAAGAGAGAGACTGGATGGTGGCAGGGGGACAGTTTCAGCATATGCCTTTTTTCCTACTGTTTGGATTTCTTTGCTTGTATTGTATGAACTAACTCCCCATAATCACCAATACATTTTTAAACATCCCCTGGAGTGCTCATTATAAGTGCCAATTCCTAGGACACACCCAACACCTTTTTCATCAGAATCTTCCTGGTTAGCAAGTTTCAGAGACCATGCTCTAAGAACCAAGGCCTGGTGTACGGAGTTAATGAGTTTGAACTTGAACCTGAAAACTCTGGGGAGCCATTGAAGGAAGGGGCCTGGCCAGGACAAAGGGTCTGAAGCTTGCCTGCCTCCCTTCTCTCCAGTTTCCACATACTGTTCGCAAGCATGAGTCACATCACAGAGAAAGATAGCTGGGGCAGAGGGATAAGGAGAGGGGACAGATCCATGTGACGCTGGTGCATAGTAGCTTCAATCACAGAAGCCAGAGCCGGGAGGGGATGAAGAAATGATCAAATCAAATACCACTGCACAGCTGGCGGCCCACAGAAGTGAAGCCACCAGCCCATGTGGCAAAGGGGTTGCCAAGGGGAGCCATGAATGAGTCTAAATCTTGCTCCGCTAGGCCACACACCTGAGTAAAAGACAGCATCCAATCCACCGGGCACCTACCCCGTAAGGACTGAGACACCAGGAATCACTGGGAGGTGGTGCCAGCAAGACTCCGAATCTTTTAGTTTTAATCTCTAAACCCCATGATGGACTCAAATTTGAAGAAGGGTGGACCACTTGAGGCTCTCAATGACAAAGTTCTTAGACTTAAGATCAGGTGGCTTTTATAAAGGCCACCATCTGCCCCCAGGACAACTCTAGCAGATGAGAAGCACTGGGAGCAAGAGAGAAGCAAAGAGGGGAGAGGAAGAAAGGAGAGGAGATGAAAGGGAGAAAGCAGGCCACGGAGTCTGTGCCGGCAGCAGTGTGCTCATTCATTTATCAACCATTGATTGCATGCCAGCTGTGAGCCAGCTGAATGCTTCTCCAGAGATAAGCCTGTCAATCCCCCACTTTGCAGACGAGGAAATGGAGCCCCTAGAGGACAAGTAGCTGACCCGGGGTCAGGGCGCTGAGTGGCTGTCTCACAGCTTCTGTGCGGTTCGTGTTTGCAGTCTAGCTCCTCGCCCAGTGTCAGGAGCCAAGTAGGTGCTCAACAAATGTGTGTGAAACCAAAATGAACTGGGATGAGAGCGGAAAACTCAGGTCCCGATCTTGGAGGAAAAACAGAATTGAGAGTCCAGGAATAATAACAGTTGTTCAGCACCAGAGCAGCTGGAATCTGGATAAACAGACCCAACCCAGCGACCCCAGGCGGCCGCCCGCGTAGCTCCATTCCTTTCTGCAGTGAAAGTACAAGCTGCCCTCTCCCTCCTCCAACTGCTCACCCCCGTGGTTAGAGTTGAAAGGGCGAGGGCTATGCCCTCCATCCTACCCTGGATCCTCCATGTTGGGGCAGAGGCCATGTGCTCAGAAGAGTGCCTTCTTCCCGGAAGCCCAGGCCCCTGCTGGCCACGCCCGGGATTTCTTTGAACTAGCCAATGACAAGCAAGGGATGTTCGCGCCATAGAGATGACCACATCCTGTGCAACAAGACCCGACTTGGCGCCTGGCCAATCCGAAGGGCCCACAGCTAGCCCCCTCCCCTCACTATTAAAGCCCTGATTTTCCCATGGATATCACTCGGTTTTCCGGTCGCTGCGTCGACTGGAGGCCCGGGTCGGGTTAGCTAACTCAATAAAGGACCTTCTGCTTTTGCATCGGATTGGCTCCCTGGCATGGTATCTTGGGGATCTTGAATTCTGGGCATAACATTTTGGGGGCTCGTCCGGGATCCCCAACACCATCGATGGGACTCCCAGTCCGGAGGGCCTGACTGACCGCGGTAGGTCGTGTTTTGTGTGTGTCGTGTGTTTTGGTGTGAGCTCACTTCTGAAATCTGTAAATGCCTGTAAATGCCTGTAATAATGATCCCGTGGATGCACGGGATCAACAGGTGGGAGGAGCCGAGGGACGCCTCGATCCTCCGTCTGAAGGGGTATAGCTTTGCTTCCGCGGAGTCGGAAGGTCTGTAGGAAGCCCCTTAATCTGAGACAGGCAGGAGGAGTCGGGGGCGCCCCGATCCTCCATCTGAAGAGGGGAAATTTTGCTTCCGCGAAGTTGGAAGTTCTGTAGGAACCCCTCAATCTGAGAAAAGGCGGGTCGCTCCTGCTGGTTGGCGCGCAGCCAACGTCTGGCTTTGGGTTTGTTTTGTTTTTTGTCTTTGTTTTTTGCTTCCATGGAGTTGGAAGGCTGTATTTCTTTGGGCCCTTTAGTTGTTTGTGTTTCCGTTTTATTTTGTGGACTTGCTGGATTAATAATTTCAAGGAGATTGGGGGAGGCTTTAGAGCTCCCTCAGGAATGGGGAAGTTGTTAGGAGTTGAATGGATTGTTTAAACTCTGAATGAATGTCTAATGAAAGTGTATGAATGTGGAGGGAGGGGTGACTGCTCTCACCCCTCCTTTGTGTGGCAGTCGGCGGCTGCCTGAGTGAGGGTCTGTGGAAACAGGTCACCCCCTCCCCAGGTAAATGCGTCTGGGATTTCTGTGCACGTGTAGGGAGAAAAGCTGGCTTAAAACTAATGTGCGCACCGTCCAATTTTGGATAGGGTTTTAAGCTAGCGTCTCCTTTCAAAAGTGCAGGATAAATCCCAAGACTAATCCATAATAAAGAACAGTTTTTCCAAAGGGAAAAAAAAAACAAAAAACTGGTCCTTTGTTAATTAAGAAAGCTTTTCTTAATGGAGGGAGGAGATAGCCGCCTCCTGCCTGCAGCAAAATCTTAAAGAATGTGGTCAATTTACATCTGAAAAGACCAGGGAGGCCAAAAACCTGTCTTGCAAGGCTCGAATGTGGTTCTCCAGAGCCGCTTGAAAGTAAAAAGTAATTTGCCTCATAAAAAATCTAGAAGACAGAATTAAATCTGTTGGTTAAGTACTTAAATATGTATCTTTGTTGTTTAAAATTGTTTAACTAGTGCTAATCACCTAAAAATTAAGGCTAAAAGTTCTAGCTACCTGGAAAGCATGGCCTTGGTGTGATAGGAGGAAAAAAGAAATGTTAAATGGATGGTAGACCAGTGAGCTGGGACTGGTCACTAATGGTGGATTGTAAGAAGGGCTGGTTGTGGCCTAACTTCTCCTTCCTTGGTACCCCTGAAACGTCAGAGGGTACTTCTGGCCTTGGTTTTCCAATGTGTTTAATCTGTCAATTTTGTTGTTTCGCCGAAATCCTCTTGAGTGACATTGAATGATTCTTTCCTTCCTCTTTAACTTTTGGGGGACTGTGTGAATGGATTAATAGCTTCTAGATGGTATTCACCATCGCTGAGACTTCCAGAGAGAAGTCAAAACTCAGACTGGCTACACAACTGAAACTGATTTGTTGGTATTTTGTGATATAAATGTGGACCGTTTCTATCTGGATGAGACATAGGTCAAAAGTCCTGTCCTAGGATGTGAGAAAGGGAGGCCTCCACATCTGTTCCTGTCTGCTCAAGATCCCAAGGCTGTAAAAGTATTTGTTCACTGAAAGGATGTAAGTATGGATGTTTATTTGGTGTTTATATGTCTACTTGGGTATAATTATTTGTTCATGTAAGTGTGGAAGTATATTCTGCGCTAGGTTGGGATTTTGGAATTCTAGGGTAGATTTAAAAGGTATTTACGGCTTTTCTAGTCTGATTGGGACATTTAAAGGTGAGGCTCACAGTTCCTCAGGGCAGAGATTCCATGGGCCCTTCCCCCTGCCTGTGCTGAATTAAATAATACAGGTCAGTGTCATTTAGCTTGCTGGTTAAAGGAAAACAATGGGCCTTAGAATCTGTAAAGGTGGGCAGGAATGAAGCTGGTCAAATGTACTGAAAGGGTTTGGTACCTGTTGCTGCTAGCAAAGGAGGGGCTGGTACCCCTTCTAGCGCACTCCCTTCAAAGAGGCCTGGTTGCTGCTCTGCCACAAAGGGAACTGGTAGAAAGGCAAGAAAGCAGAGCGCTGTAACTGATAAACAGGGTTACCTAGAAGCCATCAGGACTTTGAAGTTCTCCAAGAGAGGAGGAATCTGACTCAGAGACTGGCGAGGACTGGGTCGCTTTTCTTTAACTATCTCTTTCCTTGAGAGGGCTCCAGAGGGCGCACGAGGACATTTGGCCGCGCCTCCGCGCCATCTATGAGACCAGCCCAACCCCAACTCCTCATCAACACAGACCAGGAGATTGGGTCTACGTCAGAAGGCATCATCGAGAAACCCTTGAACCACGTTGGAAGGGTCCTTACACCGTGGTGCTAACAACCCCCACTGCTCTCAAGGTAGACGGCGTCGCGACCTGGGTTCATCACACTCACGTCCGGTCAGCGGACCCCTCCACGATCCGGAAGGACTTCATCACCAAATGGAGCGTCGATCGAGATCAACGCAACCCGCTCAAGCTCAAGCTACGGCGTGCTCGACCTGCGTGATGCTGGTAACATTAAATAGATTTAGATAATGCCTGCACCTTCATGGACACAGCTCCAAAATGACAAGGACAATTCATAGGAAGATCAGGAATAGACTTTAGTATCACATGTCTAGTATCATGTTTTATTGTACTGATATGTTATACTGACCTTTGATTCGTTTGCAGGTTTGAATGTATGTTGGCTGTCCTGGAAGGGAGCTGTGTGGGGTGACCCCCAAAAGTAAAGGGTGTCTAGCTGCCAAGAGGACAAGTGCCCAACTGGGCAGGGAAGGGTGCCCATCAGGTTTTGGTCTCTGTTGAGAGACAGCTAACAGTTGGCAGCCTGTAATACTGTCTTGCAGGCCTGCGTGACCATGCCCATGTCAGGGGTAGTAAAGCTGGAAAAAGCCTGTTTAGACTAGAAAGTCTGAGGCATGGTTATGCATAGAAAGAAGGTTTTATACCAACAATTACTGTTTTGTTTTAAATCCATGAAAAGAAATTAGCAAGGAAAGTCAGAAAATCTTAGAGTAAATCAGTATGTTTTTCTCCTTATGTAATTCCTCCAAAATCTGGCAATGCTAAGTAAGTACATTTCTTTGCATAGATTCAGTAAGACTGGTTCCTAATAGTGGTTTTATTAACGGAAAACTTTGACTGGAGTATCATGTTTTGAAGAGCCCTATCTGAGCTCTAAAGACTTGAAGCCACTAAGAATGCCACGAAGAAAGCCTGGTGTCCTGCCTGGGAGCCCTGAAGATGGCTGGCGCTGGAGCGTCAGGCCCATGCCCTACCATCACTGGCGGTTGGTAAGAGTAGAAGGGGAGCAGTAAAGATGCCTCTGCATCCCTGCAGAACCCCCACACACTCTGGGCCGCAACGAGTAGGAGGGCTACTGAGATGGGCCTTAAAGCCTGGAGCGTGGGCTCAGGTGGAGTTGCTACAGGTGAGGGATTCACCTAACTCAGCAGATACTGCAGGCAGGCCTGATGGCAGCTGGATGGCTTGGCTTCCTGGCCCTACGGGGCACATTAAGGTTCAACCATGAAATTCCAGCAAAGATAGTCAGTTACCATTCTTGTTGTGTTTATGCAAACATCAGGACAGTAAATAAATTTATCTTGATTTGGCTTTTTAATAGCCATGGAGGAATTTTAAGAAGAAAAATCCTATTTCAATAGAAGTCGTTAAAGCTAAAATGGTTTCTTTCCCTTCCACCGGACCATTTGTTAAGTGTATAAAATAGTTCAGTTGATAGTTCTGTGTGCTCACTATGGGCCCCTAGCAACGGTGAAATAAAAGTGCAGTCCGTCTCATGATTGAGACGGAAGTTCCAAGACAAGGGGGGAATGAAAGGGCGAGGGCTATGCCCTCCATCCTACCCTGGATCCTCCATGTTGGGGCAGAGGCCATGTGCTCAGAAGAGTGCCTTCTTCCCGGAAGCCCAGGCCCCTGCTGGCCACGCCCGGGATTTCTTTGAACTAGCCAATGACAAGCAAGGGATGTTCGCGCCATAGAGATGACCACATCCTGTGCAACAAGACCCGACTTGGCGCCTGGCCAATCCGAAGGGCCCACAGCTAGCCCCCTCCCCTCACTATTAAAGCCCTGATTTTCCCATGGATATCACTCGGTTTTCCGGTCGCTGCGTCGACTGGAGGCCCGGGTCGGGTTAGCTAACTCAATAAAGGACCTTCTGCTTTTGCATCGGATTGGCTCCCTGGCATGGTATCTTGGGGATCTTGAATTCTGGGCATAACAGGGTGAGGAATCGCCTGAGGGCTGTGCCTTCAACTCTGAGCTGAAAGGGACCTTCCACGGCCTCTAGTCAGAGTCTATGTAATGTTTTCTTAAATGATTTTCATTAAGTTCATTCAATAAATATTTATTGCGCATCCATGAACAAGGCCCTGTATTGCTCCAACAAGAAGTGTGATCCTTGTTAAAATTAGAAGCAAGTTAATAAGTCGGGCGTTTTCTACAGCCAGAAGTATTTAAGGAGCAAACATAAGCATTTAATGCAAACAAAAACATTCAAAGCAGCTATTATTTCAAAAAGCAAAGAGCTAACTTTAAAAGAGGTCTCTCTTTTTTTTTTTTGAAAAATTATTCCCTTCCTGATGGAAACAACAACAATTTCCAAGCATGGAGAACTGATGGGTGGGCCTGGGAGGTATCCAAAGACTTTTGCCAGCAAATACAGACAAGATCCACTCTTGGACACTAAAGAAAGCTGAAGGCTTGACATCAGGCAAAGCAAGCCTAGGCAAGCCCCTGGAAAGTCAGGAAGGAATTAGAGGGAATTCAAGATTTCTTCAAGCCTGCAGAAAACCACAGTTCAATGAAGTAACTGAAAATGTGAACTATTGCAAAAAATATGAAAACAGGGGAAGGTTAGAGAATGAGCTGCCTGGTTGTGTTTGCTTTTCTTTAAGTCTTGCTCTAAATTGATACAATATCTCAGAGTCTGAGTTCAACAGGTGGACCTGGAGCCCAGCACCAGGTTTGAGGTGAATAGAGATTCTGTCCCCATTTAGTGCAGACCAGTGCTTTGTAAGTAGAAATCCAGCTAAACATTTACCTTCCTTTGACCCAGCAAGTGCTCTCCAAGAGAAAGAGGGGGCGGGGGGAGAGAGAGAGAGAGAGAGAGAGAGAGAGAGAGAGAGAGAGAGAGAGAGAGAGAAAGACTTAGCGTCTTAGCTCTGGGACTGCTACAACAAAATACCATAGATGGATGACTGAAACAAGGCTGGGAAGCCAAAGATCAAGGTGCCCACATGTTGGGTTCTTGGTGAGATCCCTCTTTCTGGCTGGCAGATGTCTGCCTTCTGGCTACACCCTCACGTGGCAAAGAGAAGAAGGCCTGGTATCTCTTCCTCTTCTTAGAAGGAATAATGGGAACAATAACAAGTCCCCTCATTGAGGCTCTACCCTTATGACTTTATCTAAAACTAATTACCTCCCAAAGACTACATTGAGGGTTTGGGCTTCAACGTATGAATTGGGGGGGGGGGGCACACATTTGGTCCATAATAATACCCAACAGAAATGACAAGTTTAGCCCACCAAACACATGTACAAGAATATCTAGCAGCCTCATTCGTAACTGCCCAAACTTGGAAACAACGCAATTGTTCATCCACAGGAGAATGAACTATCTGTGGTGTGTCCAGACAGTGGGCTCAGGAGCAAGAACAAACCCCGGACGACGAGAATGAGCCACACAGGCATCGGGCTGCGTGAAGGAAACTAGACACAGGAGTACGTACTGTTTAATTCAATTTGTATGAAGTAACATGCAAGCAAAACTAACCTATGATGACAGAAGCCAAAATAATGGTCATGTTAAAGAGAAGAGTGACGGGGAATTCTTCCGGGCTTTCGGAAATATTCTGTGTTTTGATCTAGGTGGTGGGAGCCTGTGTGTGTGTGTGTGTAAACATACACCAAGTTGTGTACTTTATCAAGGTATACCCAATTAAAAAAAGAAAGAAAACATTTCTATCAGGGATGACAAGTACACGATGGGTGAACTACCACTTTCTCCGCTCCCGCCTATGGCAGACATTGCTAATTAATCACCAGACTCCTTTCATGAAACTCAGCTTCAGAATCATTCTCCATCCAGCACTCCAGTCAGTTTTCTTTGAGACAAAAACAATGAATGTTCCCTTCTATGAACACAAGCATCTTAATTAAGAGAGAAGGTATGCTATCCTCTTCGATTTGGGGAGCCATGCTATGGGCAAGCCTGGCTTCCACGTTCTGACTGGTGGCAGCTTCCCTGGATTCCAGGTTCAGTTCCGAAGAGGAAATGGCTTCGGAGAGCAGACTTGGAAACTGGAGAATGAGAGCATGAGGGGCACACGACTGGAAGGGGCCCCCTGACTGAGGGTTGGGGAACTGAGCTCTACAGGTAACAATGGGGCCCAGCAAAGACTAGTTGGACTGGGGCCCACTTCCTCCCACGTAGAACAAACGGTTTTCTCTACTAGCAGGGAATGCGGGGGAAGAGGACCGCAGTGCACGCTGGGCTGCAGGAAATGATGGCCTCTTGCTTTGCCCGCGGTCCTCCGGCAGCTGGAAACACAGCCTCCACCTCGGCTCACCCAGGCTCACCCGGGCTCCTCTGCATCACCTTAAGGATGCTAACACTTCCCACGGGCTCACTCCTACAACTTACAAAGTCTTCCATGTCCCCTGTGACCCCACGGGGGATCTGGGCAGAGTGGAATACACCCCCACCCCGTTTTAAATAAGAAAGCTGAGGTCCAGAGATGCGTGATTCGCAAACAACAGAAGCCCAGGTCTGCCTTCCTCCTAAGCCCATGCTCCTTCTTTGTCTTTTCCTTTAGTTTTAGTTTTTATTTTTACCTCAAAGCTATACATGCACAAAATGGTCAAATCGGTCTACAAGATTTGTTATGAAAATGGCAGTCCCCTGCCCCATTTCCCTTCTCTGGAGCCAACAACTTTCACCTTTTTAAGCTGATTATGTTAGAATTTATCTCCACAACATATAAAACTAGATCCCCACCAACTTGAGTCACTGTGGAATTCCAGAACAGTGAGCGCACAAGCTCCTACCAGCTCCCAGAAAGAGTAACATGAATGTCACCTACAAAGAGCTGGGAAATAGAATGGTCCTCATCATCTCAACAGCAGCAGTGGAGCACAGAAGCCAGTAGAACAATATCTTTAAAGTTCTGAATGAAAATGATCCTCAACCTAAAATTCCATACACAGCCAAACTGTCAATCAAATGGGAGGGTAACATAAAGACATTTCAGATTTGAAAGGTCTCCAAATACTGCCCTCTCCCGTATCCTCTCTCAAGAAACAGTTATAGGATGCCCAGTCCTTCACATCTTACTCAAAATGTTGTTAGCTCGTTTCTATTTTCTCTGTCCTTGCAAGTATTGGACCTTCAGAAAAACCCCTTTTCTGTCAATTTACTACAATTTTGAGAGAATGAAAGGAGATGATTCAACCAATTATCATTACCCAGAAGTTCTCTGCTCTTTTATTCATTTGTAAATAATGGACCCTTCAAACAAAATCTTATGCAAAAGACAAATAGCTAAGGCACACAAAAGCAGCATTGCACAGTTTCTCTCCATCGGCTAACTGTTAAGAAAGCTTCTGCAGCTAATTAATGAAAAATGATTAAATTAGCACAACACCATTTTGTGACCATAAATTAATGCTTGGCTCTAGGCATTGAGTATCAGCAGTTGTTAACGTCACCCCCTACATGCACACACATAACGCGATAACACAACATTATGTCTGCCTTTTTAAAAAATATTTTTAATTGATTTCAGAAAGGAGGGGAAAGGGAGAGATAGAAACATCAATGATGAGAGAGAATCATTAATCAGTTGCCTCCTGCACATCCCCTACTGGGGATTGAGCCCACAACCAGGGCATGTGCCCTGACCGGGAATTTAACCGTGAGCTCCTGGTTCACAGGTCGATGCTCAACCAGTGAGCCACACCAGCTGGGCCCTCATGTCTGCCTTTTGATGAAAGAACACACCATGTATAGTTGCTAAAAAATCAAAACCTGAATTGATCGAGCCTCTGCATCCAGCTCCCAAACTACTGGAAATACAGAGGACAGAGAACACGATGAACTGCGCCATCAGTGTGCAGTTGGCAAAATCCAGATGGGGGAAGGTCATTGGTCGAGTAATCGGGGTTCTTCAGCATGTAAATTGGGGGGTCAAGAGAGAATATTTGGATTCAAAGAGACTTAAAAGACTTTCAAATAAAAAAGTAGGTAAGGCCGAAACCGGTTTGGCTCAGTGGATAGAGCGTCGGCTTGCAGACTGAAAGGTCCCAGGTTCGATTCCGGTCGGGGGCATGTACCTGGGTTGCGGGCACATCCCCAGAGGGAGATGTGCAGGAGGCAGCTGATCGATGTTTCTCTCTCATCGATGTTTCTAACTCTCTATCTCTCTCTCTTCCTCTCTGTAAAATATCAATAAAATATATTAAAAAAAAAAAAAGTAGGTAAGTGCACACCCATGTAAGTGCACACCAGCAGTATTATTCACAATAGCCAACACATGGAAGCAACTCCAATGTCCATTGGTAGATAAGTGGATAAACAAAATGTGGTATACTCTTCAGCCTTAAAAGGAAGGAAATCTAACACATGCCACAACATGGATGGACCTGGAGGATAGAATGCTCAGTGCAATAAGCCAGCCATGAAAAGACAAATACTGTATGATCCCTCCTCGCATGAGGTACTGGAGTAGTCAAATTCATGGAGACAGAAAGTAGCATGAATGTTTCCAGGGCCTGGGGGGGCGGGGAGGTTGTTTAATGGGTATAGACTTTCCATTTTGCATGATTAACAAGTTCTAGAGATCTGTGACAAAAGACTGGGAGTATACTTAACACTGCTGAACTGTACACTTAAAAAGGGTTAAGATTGTGAATTTTATGCTATGTGTTTTTTACTACAACTAAAATTTTATTTAATTTTAAAAAGTGGGTAAGACCAAATGGTAAGTTGAAGGAGAATCTTGGTTATAAAATTATATAGACATGCAAGGAAGAAGTTACCACAACTGACAGGATGGGAGCGACTCTGGGGGGAAGGAAAGGAGTTATGTTGGAGACAGGTGCTCTGGAGCTGCATTTCTTGATCTAGAACAGTGGTTCTCAACCTTCTGGCCCTTTAAATACAGTTCCTCATGTTGTGTCCCAACCATAAAACTATTTTCGTTGCTACTTCATAACTGTAATGTTGCTGCTGTTATGAATCGTAATGTAAATATCTGATATTCAGGATGGTCTTGGGTGACCCCTGTGAAAGGGTCACTCGACCGCCAAAGGGGTCACGACCCACAGGTTGAGAACCGCTAATCTAGGTGCTAATCTACCAGGGTGCTCACCTTATACTAATGCATTTGTATGCTATACATTTGTCTTCCGCAGTTTTCTGTGTCCATTTTAAATACAATTAAAAAGTAACACACACAAAAAGAAACTGAAAAGAAAGAAAGCTGCTGCAATCTTTCAGCCTACACATTCTGGTAAGACACCATTTCATCTCACTGAACAGAGGAGAATATGGGAGCGGGGCAGCCTGAAGCTGGGCCCCCTCACCTCTGCCTCCCTGAGGACTTTGCAACCCCCTTTGCTGCACCACGTCTCCTCTCTGCACCTGAACCCGGGTCCTGCGCACAGCCAGCCTTCCCCACCCCCCAGGGACAGTCTCCCAGGGCGAACAGCTGAGCTCTGCTGGGGGTCACAGAGGGAAGCAGGACTCAGCGGCATGACAAACAGGGTCACACACACACACACACACACACACACACACACACACACGAGCACAGAAAAGAAGGCTCAGACACCTTTGTTGTCAGCTGTCAAATTTCATTTTCTGGTTTCCCAATTCTCTAATGTCATTTCTACTAAAATCCTGTGCCACCATAATGCACCATCACAGCTCAGGATGCAACAGCTTCCTGTCCGTCTGTGCTGATGGGCGACCCAACACCAAGTCCCTGCTGCTCTGAAGACATGGCCTCCAGCACGCACGGGAGGCTGCTGGGGGGCAGTGGCTAAGACCACAGCTTCCAGCCCTAGCTGGTTTGGCTCAGTGGATAGAGCATCGGCCCTCGGACTGAAGGGTCCCAGGTTTAATTCCAGTCAAGGGCATGTACCTCAGTTGCAGGCTCCATCCACAGCTCTGGTCAGGGCACCTGCAGGGAGGCAACCAATCGATGTGTCTCTCTCACATCAATGTCTCTCTCTCTCTCTCTCTCTCTCTCTCTCTCTCTCTCTCTCTCTCTCTCTCTCTCCTCCCCTCCCCTCCCCTCCCCTCCCTTCCACTCTCCCTAAAAATCAATGGAAAAATATCCTTTGGTGAGAATTAAGAAAACAAAAAAGACCACAGCTTCCAGTTTAGGCTCCCTGGGTTCAAATCTAGCTCTGCTGCCGGACCTATTATGATGTCATTCAAAGACACAGCCTCAGATTCAGTGACCAAAGAGGAAAACCAGGAGGAGGGGCAGGTCTTCACCAGTGATTCTTTGTGTCCTGGGGATGGGAGAGCTTGAGAAGTCTTGCTGCTTCCAGACTTGTTCTCCAGCTGCCTGCTCGACTCCTCAAACTCAACATGACCAAAACCCAGTTCATGGGCTCCCTCTCCCCTCCTCCAACCCCAATCCTCCTCTAGTGTTTTCTGTCTCTCCGAACGCCCTCCTGCCTGCCCAGTTAAATGAGCCAGAAACCTAAGCAGCACCCTTTACGCCTCCCTCTCCCTCACCTCACTGCTGACCCATCGTCATGACAGACAGACATCACCTTTAATTGCATCACAGTCACCCACATGTCTCCATCTCCCCACCTTCCCCCTGGACACTATGGGAATGGGGTTCCCTGGGGTTACACCACACGCCTCTCCTTCTTGCCACTACCATTTAAATTTACTTCCAGGATCATCTGATTAATATCTGCCTCCTCCACTAGACTGTAAGCTCCAAGAGGGCTGGGGACATGCCTGCGGAACTCACCACTGGATCCCTCCACTTAGCACCTGCCTGGCCTGGCGCATCGCAGGTGCTCAGTGAATATACACAGAATGAACTAAACGTTAGATTGAAAAGGAGCGTGTTTCCCCCATTTACATGCTGTGGCCCAAGGAAGCCTGCACCTTCTGCAGCCCTTAGGACCTCCCTGTAGAAGCCACCTCACTTCTCTCCACCTGCTCCCCTCCCCTTCACCCTCCTGCCTACTCCTCAGAAACCCCAGGACAACTGGGGCGGGCCTGGATCAGGATTGTTTCCATGAAACCTGGCCCCCTCCCTGCCCCACTGAGTCAAAACCTCCACTGCAGGTCTCTACCCCATCCTCTATCCCATCCCCGTCAAGCCTGTGAGTCTGGGTACTTCCCCCAAGGCCGGCGAAAGACATGCAACCACAGTCGTTGAAGACCCTTGCCCCACCCGAGCACCTCCTCCACCCACTCTGCGCTAAAGGAGCTCACCATCCCCGAGAAAGACGGCCATATAAACACGGTGCGGCGTGATCAGGGCTCCAGGAGAGAATACATCCCATACGTTGCTATGGGAATTCAGCCAGTGGAGCAGAGAGCTCTGCCCAGGAGCCAGAGCTTGTTGGGGGAGGTATCTTTTGAGCTGGGTCTTGGATGGCACTGGGGAAAGTCATGGAAGGGGAGATTGTGCCACAGATCCAACATGAATTAATGCTCTTTGGACACAGCAGCAGAACTGAATTACAAACATAGCAGCAAAGGGGTGCTTGGGGTTTCTTTGATCCTGCCATTCCACTTCTGCAATTGAACTCATAGATTTACGCACTCATATGTGAAATGACATATGTTCAAGGAAACGTACTACGGCACTGTTTGCAAAAGATTAGAAATAATCCAAATATGCACGGGTATGAGACAGTTGTATTAGTCTCCTGTGGCTGTTGTAATAAATGACTACAGACCAGGTGGCTTAACACGGCAAAAATGTATTCTCTCCAGTTCTGGAGGCCAGAAGACTGGAGGCTCTGAAGAGAACCCTTTCTTTGCCTCTCCCAACTTCTGGTGGCTGCTGGCATCCCTTGGTCTGAGCGCATCACTCCAAGCTCTGCCTCCTCCTCTTCTGCGTTAAATCTTCTGCTTCATAAGGACAAGTGTGATTGCACGTAGGGCCCCACCCGGATCATCAAGGGCCATCTCCTCATCTCAGGATCCTTAATGTAATCACACCTGCAAACTCCGTTTTTGCCACAAAGTTAACCTTCACAGGTTCCAGAGATTCGTTTATGGACATAGTTTAGGGGGCTCCTTGTTCAGCCAACCACGTGGTACGTCCACATAACAGAACATCATGCAGACGTTAAGAAGAATGAAGTATCTCTCTATGTGCGAACATGGAGTGAACTCCAAGGCATATTAAAAACGTGAATAATTAAAATGCGTATAATTGAAATACCTCAGCTAGTCAGTCCTTTACTTGATGGAGTGACCCAAACCTTCTCTTCTGTATAGTCTGATTCCTCGGTGGCCCCACCTTTTGTTGGTTGCTATGGTTTTCCATCAACATTTACTAAGTACTAAGAGGTGTCCCAGAGTCGCAGATAGAATTCTTCTGCCATTTTGTGTAGCAGCCACCCATGCTCCCTTCGGTTCAGAGGAACATAGAGCCCAACGTGGCCAGGTGGCATCTCAAGTCAATGGAATCATTCCGGCGTCCCCAAAGGAGGCCGTCCCATCAGAACCATGGCCTTCAACCAGCAGAGCTCAAAGTCACCCAGGGAGGGACACAATTCTATAGATAAGTTATTTCTCCCATTCCACCTGTTGATGACTATGGGAGAAATAGTCACAGATTCAAAGGACATAGTGCACCCGGTAAGACAGAACCCCAACCTTTCAGGCCTGCTGGTTCCATAACCAAGTCTTCAGGGCGGTCCCGCAGTTTCACCAGGCCAACTGCGCCTGGTTTATAGGGCATGTGGTAAGACTAGTGAATTCCCAGGAGCACAAATCTGTTGCTGCGCTTACATTGCTCTGAAATTGGCTCCCTGGTCAGAAGCAGTATGATGTGGAATACCAGGACCCTGAATGAGATGAACACAGATGGTCAGGCTGGCAGAATATTTCAGGAAGGAGTGGCGAATCCACATCCAGAATAAGTGTCTGTTCCAATGAGAACCAAATCAATGCCCCTCCGGATGGAAGAGGCCCAGTGTAATCCATCTGCCACCAGATGGCCAGCTGACTGGTTCACCCACCACCAGGAATGGTACATCTCTAAAATGTCTGGAGGGCATTTCTTTCCTTCCTTTCCTCATTCACTCAACAATTTTCTAAGGCCCCCTAGGCCCAGCCCTATGCTTGGCCTATAAGTGGCATAGCAGGGGCTGGACTCTTGGCCACCGTGTCAGGCTCAGGGTATTTGTACGGAGACACGAGAAATGAGATGATAGCCGCAACTGCCACCACTTCTCAGACAGAATGATGTGGTGAAAAGAGCACTGGACAGGGAGTCCCAAGCACCTGGCTTCTAGTTCTAAGTTGGCCACCAGCACAGGACCCATGTGATATGAATGGAGGCGTGTTGCTAGGCTCAGTCTCCCCATCCTTGAAACAGAACAGAAGCCCCAGGATAGCAGGTACCAGTGGTGGACATGGGTGGGGTGATCGGACTGATTCCCCTTGGGTGCAGGTAACAAGGAGAATTTTTATGGAGAATTTTTAAATAATCGACTAATAGTCTGCTTTTTATGATCACTATACGCCCACAATTCTAAAGAATGTCGGTGAGAGAATATTCCTCACCAACAAGTCTTGTTTGCCTAAATTCTAAACAATTTCTACCATTATTATAGGCCTCGATCACAGGCCTGGCCGAGGGACCCCACCCATGCATGAATTCGTGCACCGGGCCTCTAGTTGTTTTAATAATATATATGTAAGCTAAGTTTTAACATCGTACATGTAAGCTTTAAATTAGCACATTTCACGACTTATCTTTTAATAAACATGATATTTTACATGGATGTAAACTTTGAGAAATCCCGGTTACACCATGGGCCCCAGACACACACAGACCCAGCTACATATGTTTATGTCTAGAGTAAGTTTGTAATGGTTTGGAATCGTTCAAGCTCACTTCTGGCTACAATTTAAACAAATGAATTTAAGACAGAGAGTTTTAAGAGAAGTCCCCAACCACCCAATCTAACACTTGATTCATTAATTGGGGGAAAGGTCACCCGCACCATCTAGTGGCAGAAATTGTTATTACAGGTACATGCACCTGAATGTTCTCATCTGGTAAGGCAACTCTGTCCAAAAAGGGTGAGAGTGGCATGGCTACTGAGAACTTGAAATGTGGCCTGTCTGAGTTGAGATGTGCTCCAGATGTACAATACATACGAGCTCTTAAAGATTTAATATAAAAAAAGACCAGATGTTGTGGGACTCGGGTTTCCACAAGCAAGAATCACTCTTCTCCTTTCCGGCCATTGGTCCCAGGAAAGCAGGAACATGGAACAAGGGTCCTCCCTCCAGCATCTTGGAACACCCGCTATTTCCAGCCAGACAGGAAGCAGAAGGAGGTAGTCAACACACCAACTGCTGGTTAGGAGACGGGGTTAGTGACAAAAGGAACCGCCAGTGGCAGAAAGGAGATGGTGGCCTGGGGCAGGCGCCTGGGGGATTCACTGTGAAGTGCCATGAGAGAACTTTCTGGAGTGATGGGAATGTTGTACATCTTAACTGGAGTGGTGGTTACAGAGATATATGCATCTGTCAAAACTGTGCTCTTAGTAGAGTTGATTTATTTGTATTGATTTCAGAGAGAAAAGGAGAAGGAGAGAAACATCAATGATGAGAAAATCATTAATCGGCTGCCTCCTGCACATCCCCTACTGGGGATCAAGCCCCAAACCCGAGCATGTATTCTGACTGGGAATTGAACCGTGGCCTCCTGGTTCACTGATCAATGTTCAACTACTGAGCCACACTGGCCGGGCTAGTAGAGCTGATTTTAAAAGAGAGATGGGTTCAGATTCCCGCACTGCCACTCCCTGGATGTGTTGTCTCAGGCCCGAGTCGCCATCTTTCCAAATCTCCATTTCTGTCTGTAAAGCATCGTCTGTGAGCTAACTCAATGATTTCCCAGTCCCTTTGTTTAAACAGAATCCACTCTAAACCAGAGACCAGGGAGCTCCCTGACTAAAGTGGGTACGGGGGATCTGGTGTGTCCTCACCCCCTTCCTCGCCTCACATTTTCTCCAAGCCCCAAATAGCTGACTGGCTCTGATTCTATGTCTCTGCTGAGGATTTGCTTCAGACTAAATATATCCCCCTTTCCGCTATACCAGATGGCTTCTGGATTCCTCTGGAAAGAGTAGGCTGTGCTCCCATGGAAGAGAGAAGCAGAGACAGGGGACAGAGCCATGCCCCGCCTCTCCATTCTCCTCCTCTGCCTGGTCCATTCAACACAGAACACACAGCAAGTGTTCAAGTGGCTGCAGCACGAGGCCTCAATTTCAGTTACGTTAAAGTACCTAATAAAGCCTGGATTCCTGGTCACTGGGTTCCCAGTAAATCCCAGGGGCTCTGCATGAGGGAGAGGCAGAAGGCCCTGGGCTTAGGCCTCTGTGCAGAACAGAAAGACGAATGGGTCTTTGTGCCCAGGGCAGTGTCGTGGGGGAGGGAGGTCACTTTTTAAAAATATGTTTTTATTGATTTCAAAGAGAGGAAGGGAGAAGGAGAGATAGAAACATGAACGATGAGAGAGAATCGTTGATCAGCTGCCTCCTGCATGCCTCCTCACCGGGGATGGAGCCCACAAACTGGGCATGTGCCCTGACTGGGAATGGAACCGTGACCTCCTGGTTCACGGGTAGATACTCTACCACTGAGCCACGCCGGCTGGGCAGGAGGTTACCTGTTTAATGTTTTGTCTCCTCTGACCAGCCCAGCTTCCCTTCTTCTGCTTTCAGAGAACTGTATCAGTAGTTCCTTGCACTTGGGAATATGAAGACTCCTCTTAATACCAGCCATACTTCATAGCTGCATTTTTATCCTTATGGGAAATACAGGCCACAAACACAATTATGAGTTCATTGACTAAAAATGTCTTGATGGATCACAACATGGGCAAACGCTGGAGGGCAGTGCCCCCTCTGAGGGTAGGTAGTGCTTGGCGTACTCATACTTCAAGTCCCCTTACAGAGGAGAGCAGAGGGGGAGAATGGGAGGAGAGGGGGAGGAGAGAAGGAGAGGGGGAGGAGAGGGTTATGGCTCTACCCAGGATAGGGTTAGGGGTAGGGTTAGGGTTAGGGTTAGTGTTAGGGTTATGGCCCTGCCCAGGATAGGGTTGAGGGGGTGGGTAAGAGATCAACCAAAGGACTTGTATGCATGCATATAAGCATAACCAATGGACACAAGATACTGGGGGTTAGGGGAGTCCAGGGGAAGGCCAAGGGAGGGGGGGGAAGGAGACATATGTACTACTCTTCGTAATATTTTAAGCAATAAAACAAAATTTTAAAAAATCAATGGGAAATAAATCCTCGGGTGAGGATTAACAATAAATAAACAAATAAATAAGCCACATATGTAATATTTTCTAGCAGTCATGTTAAGGTAAAAACAGATAACAGTCCTTTTAGTGATAGAATTTAATTACCAATATATCCAAAATATAATTTCAATATATAATCAATATAAAAATTATTGAGACATTTTTACATTCTCTTTTTCTTACTGAGTCTGAATTCTGGGGTGTATTTCACACTTAGTGCACATCTTGGTTCAGACTGGCCACATCTCAAGTGCTCAACATCCACATGTGGCTAGAGGCTGCCACATGGGACAGTGCACACAGGAGAGCAAGGACGTGAGGAGAGATTCTCCCTCAGCAGTTCCCAGCGGCGGGGGCTCACTCACCCTCCCTGCTGGAACACACACCATCCTGGAAGGCACTCCGTCAGCCCAGAGCCAGCACGAAGCAGTCCTGGAGAACGTCCTGTGAGGACCGGCGGCCCAGCCAGAAGATGAACAGCACAGCGTCGTGCAGAGGATGCCAAGTGGGACTTGTGGGCTACATCCAGGCCGTGGAGGAGTTGTGTTTGGCTCCCATGGCGTTTTTAAATCTCTTGAAGTGATTGTTGTTTTCATGACCTTACATTTCCTTCCTGGCTCCTGAAGACATTGGGGTGTGTAACCCCTGCATAAAACCACAGTTCTTTTTTTATTATTTTTTTACTGATTAGAGAGAAAGAGATTTGTTGTTCCACTTATTTATGTATTCATTGGTCATTTCTTGTATGTGCCCTGACCAAGGATCGAACTTGCAACCTTGGTATATCGGGACAACACTCTAACCAACTGAGCTACCTGGCCAGGGCAAAACCAAGTTCTTAAAGTCAGGCAACCCTGGCTGACTTTAATCTTGGCTCTGCCACGTTTTAGCTGACAGTGGATACATTAAACTTTTCATTGTGTCTCCTACTGTAAAATGGGAGATAACTACTTCACAGAGATGTACGACTTTAATGACACAGGAATTAATTGGCTAGCACAAAGCTTCGTACATAGTAAGTACTCAGTAAACTGTGGTATGAATTTTTCATTCACAGGAGACTTGAACTCTTTAGAGGCCCTGTCATAATTCCTCTTCTGATAACTGGAAAATTGGGAAGCACGTGGGCAGGAGCTCTTAAAAGCAATCCCCTGCC
This sequence comes from Myotis daubentonii, assembly GCF_963259705.1. Lineage (NCBI taxonomy): Eukaryota > Metazoa > Chordata > Mammalia > Chiroptera > Vespertilionidae > Myotis > Myotis daubentonii. The sequence goes on from NC_081852.1 coordinate 43,163,322, forward strand.
TGGCCAGGTGTGGCTCAGTGGTTGAGTGCTGACCTATAAACCGGGAGGTAATGGTCACATGTCAGGGGTACAGGCTCGATCCCCAGTGGGGGTGTGCAGGAAGCAGCCGATCAATGATTTCCTCTCATCATTGATGTTTCTTGCTCCCTCTTCCTTCCTCTCTCTGAAATCAAAAAAAAAGCCACTACCACTGCCATAGACAGGTGTTGAGGCATGGCTTCTGCACTCACGATTTTTAGTCTGTTTCCTTTCTCTGTTGCCCAAAGAATGGTTCAACTGAACTAAGTACCCCTCGTTACTAAGGCACTGAACATTTTAAAAGGTAGATTTGGGGAAACAAAAGGGGAAAGCTAGCAGTGAACTAATGGCCCCTCCTGCTAACCTCAATCCTGGTTCCAAGGCAGACAACTCTCAGGATCTGGGCACTGAATGCTGCTGATAAAGGATAAGATATTCATGAGCCACTTAGACCAAAACTTGGCCATGGCTCAACCCCAATTTTTGTTGTTGGTTTTTGCCTGTTATGGGGAAATGAAGAGGCTGGGACTTAAAAGAAGCATTGAAAAAAGCATGCTATGCTGCACACCATATCCCTTGAATAGGGCCAGGCTTCTTCACCATTCCCATCCCCATATGTTCCATTTCAGGAATGCAGGCAAGAGCAAAGAGTGGGCAGCCCGCCAATGACGAAGACCACGGAACTGCCCCTAACCGGTTTGGCTCAGTGGATAGAGCGTCGGCCTGCGGACTCAAGGGTCCCAGGTTCGATTCCGGTCAAGGGCATGTACCTTGGTTGCGGGCACATCCCCGGTAGGGAGTGTGCAGGAGGCAGCTGATGGATGTTTCTCTGTCATTGATGTTTCTAACTCTCTATCCCTCTCCCTTCCTCTCTATAAAAAAAAAAAATTAATAAAATATATTTAATAAAATAAAAAAAGACCATGGAACTGGCCTGGGAAAACTCTTCCCAGCTGGTTTTCCTACCTTTCTTTCTGCTGTGTAGTGTGTGTCTTCTTCTTCAGTCCTTTCTCTGATTCAATTACTAATGTTTATGTGCTCAGCACTGTACCAGGCATTTTATCCTATTTTTCAAAATTACTCCTGTCATTTACCCGTCTCTGTTCCCTGCATCACTGTTTCGCATGTACTATCCATGAGTGTCTCTCCAACCTTCATTTACCAGGAACAGTGGCTCCTTTCTTTACAGTAAATAATGCAAGGCGGTCCTTGAGGCTGAGGACAGAGGGACAGACAGTCCTGAGCAGCACCTGGGGAGCTAGCACACCAGAAGAGGAGAGGAGGGGCAGGCAGCAGAGTGGAACAGCTGCAGAGCTTTCCCCCATTCCAGATTTAAGTAACTCCTTTGTTATCAAAAACAACGATGTCAGCATCAATGAGCTGCTGATTATAAAATTTATCCTTGGCAGAGAGAGAATTAACATTTGATGAATACTTGCCATCTGCCAGGCACTGTGGAAGGCTAGTGGTTCACAGTGTTTTAGTGGTCAAAGACTCCTCTGGGGTTCTTGTGGAAGCTTTAAACTCTCTGCCTTAGAAAAATTCAAATGCACACATTTTACATAGAATTACAGGGGTAAACAATATCCTGAAGGACAACCACAGACCCCAAATTAAAACCTTGTGTGCTAAGCTTAATCTGAGCATGGCATTACTGGGACTAGACACCAGTGTCCCACCTTACAGACAAGGGGACGTAACCAAGATTGCATACATCATAAGCAGCAGAAACATTTCAACCAGAGTTGTCTGCACACTACAACCTGCCTCCCTAGATGAAAATGTCATTGGTGTTTACTGTTACTGTAAATATCACTCATTTTTAAATGAGTAAATAAAGATTATGTGAGACAATGAAATCTGTGCAAAGCATTCTAAACCCAGCCAGGGAAACCCCGAAGCTGGAGGTCCCAATCCCATATCCTATCGGCAAAAGGTCCCCTCCACCACCCAGCTGGAAAACCAGCCACGGGCGCTTTTCTGAGAGGTTTCATGTTCTTCAGAACAAGAGGAACCTCTGTCAATAATACCTCAGTAAAAGTGGGAGAATTTTTTTATAGGCAATCTCTTTAAAATAATCCATCAGGCCCTAGCTGGTTTGGCTCAGTGGATAGAGCATCAGCCTGGGAATTGAAGGGTCCTGGGTTCGATTCCAGCCAAGGGCATGTACCTCAGTTGCAGGCTCCTCCCCAGCCCTGGTCAGGTTGCACACAGGAGGCAACCAATCGATGTGTTTCTCTCACATCAATATTTCTGTCTTTCTCACTCTCTTCCACTTTCTCTAAAAATCAATGGAAAAATACCCTTGGGTGAGGATTTAAAAAATTAAAAATAATCTGTCATTCAAAATGTGAATTAAGAAACCAATCAAAGCCTATAGATAAGAAACAAAAGAAATTTAATTTCAGAATATTACATGAATATAAAAGACAATGCATATGATTATTTCTTTACAGTTACATATATATATATGATATATAGTCAAACAAGAATGAAAAGAAATGGCGACAGTTAAAAACCCTGTTTCTCTTGCTGAGCCCATCCAGGGATGGTGCAAAGGCAACCCTTGCTACGAAGAAAGGTCCTGGGGCAGGAGTGTTTTTTCCCAACAGGTTCTGCTGGGCCCCAAATGTGTGGGGGAGTGCTGAATGGCTCTTTAGCATCGACTGGCCTCGCAGACTCCAGTTTCCATGGTAACCCAAGCACTCAGGCTATTATGTAGTCCACCTCCTCCCCATCCCCTCCATCAACTCTCCACTGGAGGAAAGACCTCAGCATTCGTTGTCTAGGAAAGCCAGGTTTTTACAGCCGTTTTAGATTGGGTTCATTGCCACTGGTCTAAAATGCGTGTGCATCTTAGGAACCCAAATCTTCCCCCAAATCTAGGGCAATCCGGCCAAATGCTGGTATCCAGGTTTGGGATGGGGTCCTGCCTTCCACACAAAGACTTCAGGGTGGAGGGCAAGGAGGAGGCTCTCTCCTGGGGAAAGGTGTTCTACTTAGAAAAGACTCCAGAACAAGAGCCATCAGCTTCCAGGGCCTGTGCAAGGCCCCGTACGAAATAAGGAAGCAGGGAGTCCAGAGTCCAGAGAAGTCCGATCCCAAAGACGGCTTCCCCAGTTATGCACGGCCATAGGCCGGTCACTGTGGGGCACAGCCATGACCTCAGGTTCTCCTACAAGGCAGTACTTTAAACCGCGTCTCATAGAGGCTCCTGAGAGGAAAGCTGAACAGAAACACTGCTATTCAGGAGAGAATGGTTCTGCTCTGCCACTCTGGGATTAAGTGGCGTCCTTACAGGCCAACCAAACCCCCACCTCTGAACACCCAGTGGTCCCCACAGTCACAGCTTGCACTACCCCACTTCCCGAGGGGGCTCCCACGTCATCGCTGACTGGCGCTGAAGGGACATCAGAGTAAAGAGCTTGGGGCGGGTCAACTGTGGTTTCAGGTATGAGAAAGCTCCAGCTCCTTTAATATGTTGCCTCTCGGGTGTAGTATCAGGATCTCCTAATCTTTCACTGCTGCAGTGGAGTTTTTCTCGGGAATTTTTTTGTGTCATTTTTTCCTTCTTTTGCTGTTTTCTTTTTGTTTTGTTTGGGGGTTTTTTGTTTCTTCATTTTTTTGCAGTGGAGTTCTCAAACCAGATTCATTGGTCCCAGTGCAAAAATCCATCATTGTAAAAGGTAAGAAACTCCCATGCCTCTGGTTTTCACTGATTCAACCACTGCAGCTCACCCAGTGCAGATGTGAATCAATGAAGCAGGCTGGGTTTTTATGCTTGAGCCCTCTGGCACAAAACACTGCCCCATATTCACACCACAGCAAAACCCATCACAACTGACCCCAGAAAAAATGAATTTTCTCAGCCAGACGAAGAGGCATTTCCAGAGACTGATCCAACATAAAAAGTAAACATAACATTTTAAAAAATCTTATAGATTTAAAAAATTGTTAAATACTGGCTCAAAAATACCCTCCCACCAGTGAAAAGGGAGACACTGCCCTTCTGTGGCCAATGAAAAGGGCTTGTCTTTGCGTTCTCCATAAAATTCCACAGGATTGGAACAGTTACATATTACAAGGCAGAAGGTTATATTATTTATTTCTCATATTTGAATTCCAACTGGATCACAGCTTCTATTTAAAAAAAATGACCTATCATACCCTTAACACAAGGGAAAGCATACTTAATAAATAACTTAATGAAACACATACCCAAATACAGACATAACCTGCACACGGGTGAGCTACATAAAAGCACATGCTGTGACAGACATCTCCCACCACCCAGCCAAGCGCACTATCGACTCCACACAACCAGCCTCCTGAATCTCAGGAACCTCCCGCAGACAGAGCCACAGCACAAACCCGATGACGAGGGGCAGCAGGTCCCTGCTCTGCTCCCACGAGCTGATGCCAGACCACAAGGACAGTCCACACCTCAGGGGGAAACAGTTAGATGAATAAAGTGTGGAGTGAAGGGAGAACACTACCTCAGTCTGTTCACACCAAAAGGGGTTTCTGAATTCCCTGACAGCTGGTGCAAGGAATTTATTTTTTTCTCAATAAGGAAAAAAGCCAAATAGAAACTATACACAAATGAATTTGCTAATAAGTACTTTTAAGAATGACATAAAACTGCTCTACAGAAAGGGACTTCTAAGCAGTTTTATACTCCTACCCATCAATTGTTCACAATCTATCAAATTGGAAGGCCAAATTTTACCTTTCTTTCCCTTCACTTTTGCCGTTACAGCAGCAGAAGAAACAGTAAATATGAAAAAGAGGACTGGCACTGGACACAAAAGCAAACTCTGCTCCCCAGGGTCATTTTCATTTCAGCAATAACACAGCATTTCAATAGTTTCAAAACAGGTCAGCCAACCATACTTGCTGGGCAACTGCTTCACCACAGAGGCCTGACTCCGCTCCAGCACACGGGTGAGAGCGTCACACAGCTTAAGGAGCAGGCACAAACCGAACCTTCTCCCTTGCCACGTGCTGCTCTCGGGGCAGTGAGTATTCACACAAGATCAAAGCCATGCCTCTACTCACCCCAAACATACATGAGCATCTCAACCCCATCAAAGCAGCGGCTCCAACCCATCACCCCACTCCTTCCCATGCCCATTCTGACAAGGAGAGGGGCTGTGCAGCTCTTAGGACTCTGGTGATAAGCCACACTGCTTCCAATGAGGACATTCTCTCCTTTAAGTCCTGCGGAGACTACTGCTCACTTCCTTCCTCTGCCTCCAGCTGGCTCTCAGGAGACTGTCTAGCCTGCACACCTGACCTCTTAGAAGAATGCAGTAGAACACCCCCTACCCCCACCATACCCCCACCCCAAGGAGTCGTCCTGGACAAAAAACAACCAGCCCCACCCAGTCATACTCCGGAGCTTCCACTACATGTAGATATTTCGGCAAACCTCTATTAAGCAGTCAGAGACTTCCCTTGAGTCACAGTGATTTGACAGAAGTATTGGCACCACGTGGGCACCAAAGATGTTTTAGGCAGAGAAAACTGAAGGAAGGAAACGAGTTCAACAATCACACAATTATCTGACATCACTGAGGAAAGAAGGAAGGAGGGAGAGAGAGGAGAGAGGGAGGAACACAATCTAATAATTAACATTTGTTAAAATATTGTATCATTCTGAATTCTCCTTTTTCAATACTGCAGGCCAAATAATCTGCAATCTCACACCCAAGAAAACCTACAAATTTTCCAGGAAAGCTATAAATTCCTTGGACATAAATAAGGTATTGAGCACTACAGCCTCATGAGGTAAGTTTTCCCAAAGTTGAAGGTAAAAAAGAGAGAAAAGACATCTGGCTTAGAGCCCATTTAGATTACATAAACAAAAATAGCTTTAAAAGATAAACAAGCAACAAATAAACAAGAAATAATGACAAAAATACCCCCAACACTATCAAAATAGAGAAAAGTCCAAAATATCTGTTAAAAATAACATCAATCCACTAGGATGACAGTACTTTAAAAAACAAAACACTGGCAGTTGAGCACAAATCTCCTATTTTTAAAAACAGACTGTGCCTAAACAAATCAATGAAATCAGCACTGGAGTCTGCCTAGTTCTGCCTTTACTGTGCTGTGTAAGCCGGTTGGCTGGTTAGTGGTTTCCCCAGAACGTTTAAAAAAAAAAAAAAAAAAGAGCTGCTGGCACTGGTTCAGAGGCAGAGTTTGCAGAAACACCCAGTGAGTGGAGTTAGAGGTATCAGTCGAGTTACAGGATTAGTAACTTTCACAATTCAAACTGCAGCAGCAAGCTGCAAGTCCACGCTTCTCTGCGAGCGGAATGACACCTGGCCCATTGCAGAGCAGACTCTGGTGGACAACAGAACTCTGGGTTCTTCAGAGGAATCCTAGGTGGAAAGAGAAACGAGGGCATTAAGCACATTTATAAATATTTCTTTTTGCAAACCTCCTACCTAAGAGCTAGAGAATCTATACTTAATATTTTCTACAAACTGAGGATTAAAAAGTTTGGTTGAGAATTGATGAATTTCTACCAAGTAAACTTCAGTTTGTCCAACTGCTCTAATCTCAGTTCATTACATCATCTTTTTTTTCAACCAATTTACATTCAATACCATTCAATACCATTCCACACCAGTTTCAGATGTACAGCAGAGTAGTCTCCCTGCTGCCCCAAGCACCCGCCTGGCCCCAGGCCGTTATCTTGACATTATTAACCATATTCCCCATGCTGCAATCCACATCTCTGTGACTATTCTGCAACTACCAATTTGTACTGCTTAATCACTTCATTTTTCCCCCCAGTCCCTCAATTCCCCTCCCATCTGATAGCTGTCAGTCTGTTCTCTGTATCTAGGAGTCTGTTTCTATTTTGTGTCCTTGTTTATTTTGTTCATTATATTCCACATATAAGTGAAATCAAATGGCATTTGTCTTTCACTGACTAGCTTATTTCACTTAGCATAATACCCTCTAGGTCAGCCGTGGGCAAACTACGGCCCGCAGGCCGGATTTGGCCCATTTGAAATGAATAAAACTAAAAAAAAAAAAAGACCATACCCTTTTATGTAATGACTAGGGGCCCGGTGCACGAAATTCATGCACTGGGTGTGTGTGGGGGGGGGGGGGGGGTGTCCCTCAGCCCAGCCTGCCCCCTCTCACATACTGGGAGCCCTCAGGCGTTGACCCCCATCACCCTCCAATCGCAGGATCGGCCCCTTGCCCAGGCCTGACACCTCTGGCTGAGGCGTCCGGCCCGGGCAGCGGGGACCCACAGCTGCAGCGGCCCCGCGATCGTGGGCTTCGCTTTAGGCCCAGGCAAGGGGCCCCTCGCTCCTGGGACTGCCAGCTTCGACCGTGCCCAGCTCCCATCGCTGGCTCCACCCCTACTTCCTGCTATCACTGGCCAGGGCGGAAAAGGCGCCTGATTCTCCGATCATGGCTGGGGGGCAGGGCAAAGGCGGCCCCAGGGCTGCCTTTGCCCTGCCCCCCAGCTCTTAGCTCCCCCCTGGGTTTCCGATCACTGTCAGTGGCAGGGGGCTTCTTCCTGCTTTCCCTTTCGCCTCCCTGCATTGTGCCTACATATGCAAATTAACCGCCATCTTGTTGGCAGTTAACTGCCAATCTTAGTTGGCAGTTAACTGCCAATCTTAGTTGGCAGTTAATTTGCATATAGCCCTGATTAGCCAATGAAAAGGGTATCGTCGTACGCCAATTACCATTTTTCTCTTTTATTAGTGTAGATGTTTACTTTGAATTTATATTAGTTCACACAAACACTCCATCCATGCTTTTGTTCCGGCCCTCCGGTCCAGTTTAAGAACCCATTGTGGCCCTCAAGTCAAAAAGTTTGCCCACCCCTCCTCTAGGTCCATCCTTGCTGTCAAAAAAGGTATGATTTCCTTCTTTTCTACGGCCAAATAGTATTCCATTGTGTAAATGTACCACAGTTCTATCCACTCATCTACTGAGGGGCACTTGAGCTGCTTTCAAATCTTGGCTCTTGTAAATAATGCAGCAATGAACACATCATCTTAAAGGCAACAACAGCTACCATTTTACTGCCTATTTTGTACCAAGCACTGCTCTGAGCTCTTTTATGTACATTAGCTCATTTATCCTCACAACCACCTGTGGATGAGGTGGTGCGCTTGCCACTTAACAGGAGAAGAATCTGAAGCCTACACAGATCTATAAAGTTACTAAGCAGCAAAGCTGGGGAGGGACTGAGCCCAAGCATGAAGGTAGAGCTCAGGCTCTTATCAACTGCAGTGGAAGCCCTGACAGTTTTTTTCTTTTTGTAATGCAAGTGCATAAGTTGAGCTTTTTGATTAAGAGACATCCACTTCAAAACTCAAGCTGACTGAATCCCATTGGACCCTGAGTCCACAGAATTACTCTTTACAGAGTGCTCCTCTAATTTAAGGGTTGCACTATTACATTTTAACTGGGACTACCAAAACCACCCAAGAGGCATTAAAGCTCCTAGGAGAAAAATTATGTTTTCTTTCTCTGCCTTAAAGATGTAAATCTTTACATCTTTGACATGTAACTCCCTCCTCACCGCCCCCCCACCCCCCAGGAAGTAAAGAAGCTATAGGATCTCTGTGCAGTCTGCAAGTTTATATATGTCTACGCACATATGTTATGTATATGTAACTTTTCTCTCTAACTCTAGATCAGGGGTCCTCAAACTTTTTAAACAGGGGGCCAGTTCACTGTCCCTCAGACTGTTGGAGGGCCAGACTATAGTTTTAAAAAAAACTATGAACAAATTCCTATGCACACAGCGGCGGCAAAAACACCCGGCGGGCTGGATAAATGTTTTCGGCGGGCCGCATGTGGCCTGCGGGCCATAGTTTGAGGACCCCTGCAGTCTAGATGGTATTGCTTAAATTAATTTATAAAAGAGCTGTATTTAATTGGCTTAAAAATAAGCAGATTATAAATTAAGTATTCCTAGAAATTCAGAAATAACTACACTCACCCAAATGCTTTTCAAGTTCATGTGATATGGGATAATCTTCGGTAAATAAAGCTAACGTAAGTTGACTTTAATTAAAATAGGTATGTCTTCAGAGTTAGCAACATAAAATATGTCTTAGTAATACACCTTTGTGGATACAAGATTCTAGTGCTATTGTTTTTGAGGTTTTGTTTTATACCTGCAAACTGCACTAGATTCTAAATTCTAGTTTCCTGCAATATTTGGCTACAACTCTCCAAACTAACATTTCTAATTTTTCACCCACCCTCCTGACTTGGAATCATTGGAATTAAAACAGCCCTTTTCCCAAAGTCATGCAAGCTAAAATGGGACAATTTGAAATAAACTTCAGAGAAACCATCACCACAGTTCATGTATGGACAATCTTCATGCCTGTTGTCCTATGGGCCACTCAGAAAGATCACCAGAGACATTCGAACTGCAAACCAGGAAAACCTATCAGATTGCCACTGCCTGCCCTCACTCTATCTGAAGATGCTTCAAGCTAGACATCTAGAAATCTTCTCGACTGGCTGCCTTCAGAACTCAGCAACTGGGATTCTAATCTACTCCAGTCATTAACCTTTGTTCTTTATTTTCTTTTGTCTCCGCAGATATGCCTCTTATTAAATACCTGATACAGATACTTGCACCATATAGGCCTAACTTGGAGAACCCACCTGCATCACCACTTCCTGAAATGAAACACAACCATTTAACTGAAATGAACTATTCTCAGATCTAAGAGATCACTTAGATGAGATATAAAGCAATCCATCAACTCAAGATAGGTTCAAACCTACTTACACCAGACAGCTCAAGATGTTAAAATATTTCACAATATAGCCTAAATCCTTGAACAGATTCCTAGGGCCCCTGAGATCACTGGCTTAGTTTCGTTGTAGGACTCTTCAAGTTTGAAACAATAGCTACAGACTGGATTTCAGACTATTGCCTGTGTAATTATTATAGAATTTGCTATTATAATCCTAATTAGATATGTACTTTCTGGGTTACAGGGTGCCCTATCCCTACTTTTTAACATATCAGCTAACCAGGCAGTTAAAGTCCTTGCCATTAACTGGGACACTGCAGATCATAGTAGATTGTAGCATTAACCATCACAGATTTTTCTTTTTGGAATGCAAGTGCCTGACTTAAGCTTCAATTGCTGAGTCATCCATTTCAAAGAAACATTCACTTCAAAGACAGTTCTCTCCAATAGACACAAGGCCAGCCTCACTGACGAAATAAAGAACTAGGCTACTGGGGCTCCTATGCTTGAGAGATCTTGATTTCAATAACTGCTCATTTGGGCCACTGTTTTTTTTTCTCTTCTCACATTTTTTTTTAAAATATATTTTATTGATTTTTTACAGAGAGAAAGGGAGAGAGATAGTTAGAAACATCAATAAGAGAGAAACATTGATCAGCTGCCTCTTGCACATCTCCTACTGGGGATGTGCCCACAACCCAGGTACATGCCCTTGACCGGAATCTAACCTGGGACCTTTCAGTCGGCAGGCCGACGCTCTATCCACTGAGCCAAACCGGTTTCGGCGTCTTCTCACATTTTAAATTCCCACTCTTTATGCTTTAAATTCACCAATGAAGAGTGAGCCCACGCGACCCTGGGCCCCAATAAATGCAGAACCCTACGCCAGTGTACTCTCCCACTCTGCCCATGACCTCACTATGCAACCCTAGGTGGACTGTCTAATTTCTAGGTCTTGTAAGTAATAAAACTTATTTTTCCAAAAAATTTTTTGATGGTTATTCCTGAAGGGCATCTTGCAATTATAGTAAGAATCACAATGGCCAATCCAACCACAACATTAGTTATTGATAGGCTGAGACCAGTACAAAACACCATCACTACCCTTTTCACCAGCAAATGTATACTAAATGCCTACCAGATACAAGGCACTGTCACTACTGGGAGCAAGAGAAGAACAGATGACAGGAGACCACAGTATATCCATAAGTCTGGCCTTTGTCTTCCAGAAGAGAAACTAGTTACAAATAATACATGTGAAGTAAACATTTTAGTAGCATCAATAAAAGTTCAAAGGAGCCCTAGCCAGTTTGACTCAGTGGATAGAGCGTCTGCCTGCGAACTGAAAGGTCCCAGGTTCAATTCCAGTCAAGGGCACATGCCCAGTTGTGGGTTCGATCCCCAGTGGGGGACTTGCAGGAGGCAGCCGATCCATGATTCTCTCTCATCAAGGATGTTTCTATCTCTCTCTCCCTTCCTTCCTCTCTGAATTCAATAAAAATATATGAAGAGAAAAAAAGTTCAAAGGAAAAAATATATCTGGCTGGGTTATTTAAAGAAAGTGGGGTTTAGGCTGGGCTTTGGAGAATGAGTAAGATTCTACTTTTATCTTATTATTGAGTTATTGGGGTGACATTGGTTAATAAAATTAGAATGGGTAAGATTCTGACTGATGAAATTACTGTCCATTAATAAGTAGGTGTGTGCGTGTGTGATTTGCAAACACATTTGCCTTCCATGACCTATCGGATCAGCAACTTGTTTTGAGCAGGGACACTCCACTACCACCCCCAAAAAATTAGTAGGTGCTAATTCAGCAGTTCTCATCTGGGGGTGATTTTTCTCCCTCCCCCCCAGGGGATATTTGGCAATGTCTGGAGGCATTATTATGTCACAACTGGGGGAAGGGTGCTACTGACATCTAGTGGGTAGAGACCAAGGATGCTGCTATACATTGTACAATGCACACAGGACAGCTCCCCACAACAAAGAATTACCATCTTCAAAAAATGTTTATTCCTTTTCTAAAATCACCATCAAAAAAATGTAGGGTTGTATTAATTGTGAGAAAAAATAAAAGATGATGCAATTAAATATGTAAGCTTGGAGACTGAAGAGAGTTCATATCTGGAGATGCAGGCTTGGATACAGTTATCCCACAGAAAGCAGAACTGAGCTGTTGAAGTAGACCAAGCTGCTAAGAGGGAAAAATCAAGAGCAGAGATGAGCAGAGAATTTAAGAGAGAACGCTGAAAAACACCAAGGATGGAAGGGTAGCAGATGACAGTAAGCTACTGCCAAGACGGAAGAGAATTAAAGAGGAAGGAGAACAAGAACTAAGAATATCATGACAGCCAAAGAAGTGACCAGGGAGAAAGAAAAATGAAAATGCCATTGTCTAATCCAGTGGAATGTCTTTCATTATCAGTGGGCCTCCACTTTTCTGAATCACTAACATTTTTGAGAATCTAATAAAAATATTTTTTTCTCCTCCAGAAAAATGCACATATGCACCAATACATAAAATTACATTAACAATACCAGGAACTTCTTTAGAGCTTTATGAAGTCCACAGTTAACAGATCAAGCATCCCTGCACTAAACTTTCTTGGTAAATTATTACATTACACTGGCTTATTTATTTTTTAATCCTCACCTGAGGATATTTTTCCATTGATTTTTAGGGAGTGCAAGAGAGAGGGAAAGACAGAAACATTAATGAGAGAAATACATTGATTGGCTGCCTCCTACACGAGCCCTGACCAGAGCCCAGGTCAGGGAGGACCCTGCAACCGAGGTACATGCCTTTGACCTGAATCAAATCCAGAACCCCGGCGGACCAACGCTCTCTCCACTGAGCCAAACTGGCTAGGGCTAAACTGGCTTATTTTTTAATGCATTTCTTCCAAAAGCAAAATTGTCAATATAGAAAGACTTATTTCTTGATTATCCTCAAAAATGAAAGCGACAAAAGGTGTAATTGATACAAAACAACGTACCCTTCAAATATACCTTATGATTGGTTTTGACTTATGAATATATAGGTAGAACTATGTAGATGCACATAACTCAACACCAAACTTGCCTCAAACAGCCCAGCCCTAGCTGGTTTTAGCTCAGTGGGTAGAGCGTGGGCCTGCGGACTAAAGCGTCCCAGGTTCGATTCCAGTCAAGGGCACATGCCTGGGTTGTGGGCTTGGTCCCTAGTGTGGGGCATGCAGGAGGCAGGCGAGTAATGATTCTCTCTCATCATTGATGTTTCTATCTCTCCCTCCCTCTACCTTCCTCTCTGAAATTAATAAAAATTTCTTTTTAAAAGAAAACAGCCCAGCCTCAAAATCAGAAGCAAGGTGGAAAGAAAAGAATTCAGATAATTCATTCAAGGGTAAGTAAGGAGACTATACCAAACGCTAATTTTTTTAGAAAAGTATAAAAATTTATCCATAAAGATTGGACTTTTGTTCCCTATCAAAATGTTTCAAATAATAACTATGCTCATGTCTCGGTGGTAAAATGACCATGTCAAATCAGAGGTCACTTCAGCTGCCACACAAGCCTAATAAAACAAGACCAAGTCTCTTCTGGTTTTCTTTAGTAACAATTATGACCACTTGTTTATGCTTTAATAATCATGGTGTGCTTCCAAAACATTATTTCAGTTGAGCCTCATAAGAAACCTTATTTTCAGAGGAGGAAACTTGGGCCAGAGGAATGATGACTCAAGTCAGGTCTAACTACAAATCCCCTGGTCTTTCTATAAAACACATGGCTTCTTCAGAAGAAAGCACAGTAGCCACTGCCTTTTACCAGGAGAGCTTGGGCAACCAGCAGTCCCAGCACTAAATAATCCTCTTTGTCCTGAGCCTCAATAAACATCTTGTATATGATTTCCAGGGTCCTTTAGCATGAACTATCTCTCTGGAAAGTTTCACTGAATAAATAAAACTGAAGTCTATGACAAGAAGGAACGTAACTATTCCATGTTTCCTGAGCATATTCTTGGAATTTCTGTACTCAGTTTCACAAATTAGTTAGCACTTGTTTTTTATTTGCTTAACAAGTACTCTGAAGGTATTTTATACGTGTCCTATCTGTGCAAGAATGCAGGGACCAGGAGGGTCTATATTCTCAGCTCTAACCCTCAGCACCTGGGACAGTGCTGAGTAGATGCGCAATTACCATCTGCTAAATGAACTCAAGGGCAAGACCCAGCCTTGTAATTTTTACATTGCTTCTAACTACAACCATTTAAAAATGTTACTAACTAGATGCAGAAAGGAACCACATTCAGTAAGAACACAGAATAAATAAGTACAATTAGTACCTTTTTTCCCCTCTTTCTTCCCCTCTGGCCATTTCAATCTTGTTGGTGTCATTGGGCCATCTGGAGATCCAGAAAATAACTGTAACAAGAAATTTTTATAGTGGCTTAAATATTCTAATGTCATTCCTATAGATAGACTTTACTAACAGGAATTTGTTTACTGGGTCAATGTCAATGTCCAGAGTTTTACTGACATATTTATATCTCACTAATCTTAACTGGTTTTCTTGCTGACTTACTGAAGTGACAAGGCCTGGGACACCTAAAGGACTCCTCCAGGGGTAATGCAGTGCCAGGTAGTCTGGCTCAAATGCTACCCACCCTGTGGAGTCTCCCAGTAAGAAGTGCTCCCTCAAGCACTATGTTTGTGAGCTATCTCACTGTATTTGCCTTCTTTGCTTATCACTGGCTGTATCTTCCTTAAACTCAAAATGTGTTTGTTGAATGAATCAATGAAAACCTACAGAAAGATGACAGCATAAATGAAAGGATTGAGAAAAAGGCCTAGTTTACTGAGAAACACAAACAGATGACAGTATATAAATTTTCCTCCTCTCTATAAGTAATCACATACAAAAAGAAGGTACAAAGAACAGTATTTTCCTACGTTCATATTCTCTTTGCTGGCTCTCTTCAATTCACCAATGGCTAGAGATTCCGGCGTAGGGGCCTTGTTCTTCCTTTCTGACATCATCTGACTTCCCAGGACCTTCCGCTGATTTAGGAAGAAAAAATATTTGATTTATAAACATCTGCTTATCTGTATTATTGCTATTCTGGCCTTCAAAACTAGTTCCTTAAGTTAAGGAAATCTCAGCTTTCTGATAAATTCTCCCAGGCCATCTTCTTCTACAAGGGAGATCACACCAAAAGAAAAAGAAAAAAACAACAACCTGAAATCATTGCCTTTCTTTAGGTAATCACTTTTCCTCTTCAATTAAAAGGGGTGCAATGTTAGAAGCAACTTTACAGTTTATTTAAACTCTCTAATACAGGCATTTACAGTGTGCTTCTGAAACTATAAAAGAAACTCCAGTTACTTACTTATATAATTTTTTCCCCAAAGACATGTTGTCTCTGGCAGTTCTTAAGAGTCCCTTCCTCTCCTCCCAACTAAAGAATACTTACACTAGGCCCACTCTAAGACTTGGCTTCCCCAAGACTGGAAAATTTGGAGAAATTCTTTAAGAGTTTCTAATATAGTCACAAGGTACAGGCCTTCTTAAGAGGGTCACATGACTATACTGACATTTCTCCATATCCACACCAACACTTATTTTCTGGGTTCGTTTTGAGAACAGCCATCCTTATGATTATGAATTGATATTTCATTGTGGTTTTGATTTACATTTCCCTAATGATAAATGATATTGAACATCTATTCGTGTGTTTATTGGTTATCTGTATATCTTCTTCCTTAGAAAATGTCTATTTAAGTCCTTTGGGTATTTTGTTAGTTTGTTTATAAAAGTTCTTTTTACATTCTGAATATTAGCCTCTTATCAGATATATGTTTTACAAATATTTTCTCCCATTCTGCTTGTTGCCTTTTCATTTTGTTAATAGCAAAGAAAATTTTAATGTCAAGCAAATCTAATGTTCCAGAGGCTATTGGCCCCAGTGAATCAGGATTGAGAGAATTCTAAACTTCTATTAATGATATTAACTAGGATCAAAATTAAAGTTTAGATGAAATTGCAACTGCTGACAACTGCAGCTTACTGGAAAAAATACACATATTACAAAATACATACATATTTTTAGTGCACAATTTGTCATTTTAAGCAAAGAGCTCCTTGACTGTTGATAGATTTATAGATATTAATAATGTTAAAATAATTTTTAAAAAAAGAACAGTAGAATATAGAACAGTGCTAATCTCATTCTAAGTTAACCAGAACCTTGCTTTAGTTTAAGGTATGCCTGGAAATTTGAACCCCATAATCAAGTTATCTACTGCCACCTGATGACAATATCCCCTAACTACAAGTCAAACCATCACAAAGACTGGAAAATTGAATCTGCAAATAGTAATGGCAACAACAGCACAGAAGTACATATTGTATTTGTTTTAAAAACAAGATTTGTAATGAATTTGATACAAAGGAATAGAATACAACAACTGATCAAATATTAAGCTCACAAAAATTTGAGTTACTTAAACCCACAAAATCCACTTTCTAACAATTTTTCTAGTCTCTGTATCAATCTTCTCACTTCTCTATAACTTCAGCAAATTGCATAATGAAGTGTGTGGTACAAAGCCGGTCATGAAGCAAAAGAGACTTTCTCCCCAGTTCAGAAACAAGGGATCTGTCCTTAATCACCGAGGAGGACGGGCCTTTACTTCTTTCATTCCTCACTTCTCCAAACACAGAACCCCTTCTCTGATTTGAAGCACAGAAAAATGCTTTGAAAAAGAAAAGCTTGCCGAGACCGGTTTGGCTCAGTGGATAGAGCGTCGGCCTGTGGACTGAAAGGTCCCGGGTTCGATTCCGGTCAAGGGCATGTACCTGGGTTGCGGGCATATCCCCAGTGGGAGATGTGCAGGAGGCAGCTGATCGATGTTTCTCTCTCATCGATGTTTCTAACTCTCTATCTCTCTCCCTTCCTCTCTGTAAAAAATCAATAAAATATATTTAAAAAAAAAAAAAAAAAAAAAAAGCTTTTCCAAATTCTATCCTTATCCTCTTACAAACACGCCTTTTACAAGGTTCCAAAGAATAGAAGAAAGCTGTTTATGCATAAGAATGATGAAACTGTTCAATTTTCTCATCGTCAATCTATTTTCTCATAGTCAATGCTGAAACCAACAGCACAGCACACTTACCTTAATAAGGCCACTGAAGGAACGTGAACGGGCCCTCTTCTGTACCCGGGGAGTAGAAGGTTCTTGCCCTGGTGTTAGGGTCACAGATTGCTTATTAAACTAAAAGAAAACATAGAGAACATTTGGTTAACATTCTCCCATCAAGCGATAGCATTCTGTGACAAACATATGAAAAGCTAAGTGTAAATACCGAGAAAAATCCAGTAGTAAGTGATTCTGTGCATATACGGATAAGTAAGTAGAGTGGCAAGCAAATCACAAAGGCAGAAATGCTGCCAAAAAACAAGTCCAAATTTATTAAATTAGTTTGAGGGTTAAATTAAGGAGCGCACAGCAAAGAAATCAAATTGGAATCAGATCCAACTTCTAGAATTAGACCTAACCACCAGTTTATAGCAAATACAGAGGACTGAAGGACATCTTAAATAATACCACAAGGATATAACCAGCAAAATCCAGACTCTGGAAGGTATCACAGGGGTTGGGGTGGAAAGAAAAGAGAATATGTGCATATATACGTACTTAAACGCAATGTGGTATCCTGGATTGGATCCCAGAACAGAAAAAAGGATTTTAGAAAAATTGATAAAATCTGAATAAAGTGTGTAATGTTAATAGTAATGTACCATTGTTATTTACCAAAAGAAGGATTTAAACTTTGGAATAATATATTGTAACTGCTGGTTCTCTCAGCAATCTTGCTACATGATCAAATTAGAGAAGCTCTAACTATGGTTGGATCCTTCTGTTTAATTAGAAAAATCCAAGAGCCTCCACTCTTTTCTCTAGTGGGGCAGTAGTACAGAGATAGAGATTCCAATGAGGTTCCATAGACAAGTTTGCTTCAATGGCTGAGCCAAGGCTTGCGCTAATGAGAGTCAAAAATTAAATGAGATTCTCAACAATATTCCCTATGATTCTATAACTATGATCACATGAATTCCGAAAGCCCTGTTTCCCTGCTTTCAGGCACCTGTCTGATAAGCTGCTTCTTCTTTGCTGATTCAGGCATATTGTGAACATGTTGGAACAGCTCTTTCAGTGCCTCTTCTGTCCGCTGCTGGGTCTCCTCCTGATGAGAGCAGGAATCCATCCGGTTCCGTTTCTGAGATTTTGCCAGTTGGAAGGACTTAGAATGACACGAAGCTGTCAGATCAAGATCATCCTAGAGAAAATTTAAAAGAAAAATAAATGAATACATCCTACCAGCTTTGTTTTTAGGTTCCCACAACCCTGGAGTAAAAAGAAGAGTGGGGAAGTAGGGTACATGATATATTCTTATACCTAGGAACAATAAAAGTCTAAAAACTATTATCAGATAAAAAGAAACATATAGTTATAGACTATGTCTTTTTTAATGTACAGCTTTTTATTGATTAGAGAGAGAGAAATATCGATTTCTCGTTCCACTTATTTATGCATTCACAGGTTGACTGTTGTATATGCCCTGACCAGAGATTGAACCTGCAACCTTAGCATATCCGGAGGTCGTTCTAACCAACTGAGCTACCTGGCCAGGGCTAGACTTTACTAGTATTAATAACCCATCCCCATGACCTGCTCAGAGATCCTAAATTCATTCAGAATTATTGCCACCAAAAGTTACTTAAGAGTTCAGTTTTCGAAGCATCTTTTAATCTCATGTAATTTTCATTGCTATCCTATAAAGTAAACAGGGAAAGTATCATCATTCCCATTTAATAGAAGAGAAAACTGAAGCTAAGCTATACGTTTAAACTTCTCTAGATACTGAAGTGACAGACCCATCTTGGAGCCCAAGTGCACTGGTTCTTGGTTGGTACTCTTTCCCACACATGTCAACATGATGTGACAACAACACAGTAGTAGTAGAGGAACAAAAACAACTCTCTAAGACCCCCCCCCCCCCACCCAGTTAATCTAGTTGAAATCAAATACTGTTTTTCTGGTCATACCAAGTATTTGCTAAATGAGACGTAGAAACAAACAGGAGCAGAAAAAAAAATAGTCTAGGCTGACAGCTTCAGTTTCTAAACCTAGACAGACTAAACAAAAAGCATCAAAAAGCACTTGTGAGATTTTTTTAACTTCTCACTTTTAAAGCTCAGTAATCATATGTAATTTTGCCAATAATCATCACACATTTGCATTCTAAGCTCATGTGGTCTCAAGTGTTGTAGCTACTTGACAATGTTTGTTACCTTACTACTGAACCTGAAATAAGATTGTATTACATAAAGTTGTACTTTTATTATGATAAAATATTCCATACATCTGCTATTCACAGACTGTTTATACCATATGCTGTAAGAATGCACACGGGCTCTGTGGAAACCTTTACACATACAGTCTACTCTATGCCATCAGTGGCACACCTCAGAATGCAGACCGTGTAGGGGCATTTTTATTTCAACATATAACTTTCTTCTCAGTCTTTTTCCTTACCTCAAAATGACTAGATAATTTTAAACTATAAAAACATTTTATTTTTCAGAGCTTTACTTTGATTTCACACTTTGTTTTAAACTCCATTAATTTTAATTAATGCTCTCCTTGTGTGGGCTAAGAACAATTTCCTATTCTTACCTTGGATGCTTGAGTTCTGGAGCTCAAATAGTGCAATCTGGCACATTCCCGAATGTAAGCAGGAGCCTGGGCAGGTAATGAAAGAAAACCAAGACCAAGCAATAAGTAGTATCTAAAGTTCTTTTAAGACTCAATGACAATGGTTTTCAAAATAATCTGACTGGCAGATTACTTTAGAAAAAATAAAGATCTTCAAAATGCCCTACTTTATAGCTTCCACCAAAAAGATAATTCCAACAAATCTGATGGGAAAACTAAGAAGACACAACTATAGTTGTTCCTGTTCTATGAATCAAATATGGCATGAATATAGTCAAATGAGCCAGAAACAAAAATATAGATATTTGTAATAATGCTTATACTTGGCAAAACCACCCCTAAAATTCTTACAAATTACAGTGGTCATATTTTGGAATTTTTATATAGAAAATACCATTTAGAATTCCTATGAGGTAACAACAGACAAGGAAAAATTTAGCTTACTTATATATTGCCCAGAATCCTATGACAAAAACCCTGATACTGTCCGAATATAAGTGTAAAATAATACAACCATTATGGAAGAGAACTTAGCAACATCTAAGAAAATTACATTTGCATTTACCATTTACCCAGAAATCTCACTTCTGTGAATCTATCCTGAAGATATAACTCCAGAAACACAAAATAAACTTGGATAAGATAAATCAAAAGATTGGACACAACCTCAAATATCTACTAGTAGGGGACTGGTTGAATGAACTTTTATACATCCACACATGCAGTACTATTGCAGTCATTAAAAACAAAAGAAGGGAGGGAAGGAATAAGGAGGGGAAGAAGGGAAGAAACATTCTGTGAACAGGTAGGGAGTGATTTCCAGGATCTACTGTTACATGAGAAAAGTTATGGAACAGTATATAAAAGTACTTAGTAAAATGAAGAGGAAATAAGAATATACACATGTAGACACATTTATTTGATTTTAGAAAAAGAAACACTAGGAGGATAAACCAGAAAACAATACAAATAATGAAAGAACTGAGATTTTTCCAAGCATACCTTCTCGTATAGTTTTAACTTTTCAACCATGTAAATATATTACAGATTCAAAAAATTAAATTAAATTCAAAAGGGAAAAAAAGTAAATCCTAAAACTGAACAGAAACAGAAAATAAGTGAACATATCTATACATCAAATTGATACTATAAACAAAGAGAAAGGAATTATTTCACCTAGCTTTTGAAAACTGTATTCTGACTATACATCTTTAATGAAATATATTTAAGAAAAAAGGAACTGCCAAGAAATCTTAAACTTCCATCAACGGGTTTATGTAGGTTTACTATAAGTAGTAACAGCTGTATTATTTTGAAACCATTTTATGTATATCATAGAATAAAGCAAATAATAACATACATAAATGCTATGAAAATCTGGAATTTGCAATGTAAAGATAAAAAGGTGTGCCCTAACCGGTTTGGCTCAGTGGATAGAGCATCGGCCTGCAGACTGAAGGGACCCAGGTTCAATTCTGGTAAAGGGCATGAACCTTGGTTGCGGGCACATCCCCAGTAGGGAGTGTGCAGGAGGCAGTTCATCGATGTTTCTAACTCTCTATCCCTCTCCCCACCTTGCTGTAAAAAAACAATAAAATATATTTTTTTTAAAAGAATAAAAAGGTGAAAATATAAAGTGAAAGAAGTCAAGAAAAAGCTCTATAATGTTAAATCATAATTGGAAATAGTATTAATATAGATTTCTTGCTAAAAAATTTTAATCTACTTCCTTGCCCTCAAAGAGCCAATGACACCCCAGAAACAATGAGTATACCTAGTGTTAAAGAAACCAAGGTTCCTTGGAGAAAATTCTTGATTTCAGGCCCAGGGCAAAGCAAAAAGAGTGAGCTAGGGACATTTTTATTTTATTTTTATTGACTGATTGATTTTAAAGAGAGAGAAGAAGATGGAGACAGAAAGAAAAACATCAATTTGTTGTTCCACATATTTATGCACCCATTGGTTGCTTCTTGTACATGTCCTGACTGGAAATTGAACCCACAACTTTGGCGTATTGGTACAATACTCTAACCAACTGAGCTACCCAGCCAGGGAAGCTGGGGACATTTTATGCCAGAAACAAACAAAACCAAATGAACAAAAAGTCTGCCCCCAAAAGATAATATAGCTGAAGGATATCCAGAAAGGGAGCCAGAGATGGACTGCTTTAAATAAAAATCCGAGGGTCTTAAGTATTTTATAATTCACAGGAAAAGAAGGACTTCCCAAATAAAGTGAAAATTGGCCTTAACTGTATATTTAAGTCCATAGGTTAAGATGTGATGACTCATGTTGAAGAGAGATAAAATCATACTGGGTCAGACAACAGAGGACAGAACTACAAACAGCTAAGAGGAATTTCAGAAAAATGGTAGGGGGGGGCGGGGAATACAAAGAACACAGAATGAGGCAACACAGGATATGAGGATTAAGGAGGATAAAAATCCATACAAAGGAGCCCGAGAACAAGAAGACACAACAAAGCACAAGCACAAATCTGGAGTTTAAACACTACCTCAGAGTAAGTGACAGAGCACGCAGAACAACCATTTTTCATCCAGAGGAAAAGCTCAGGGAAGAACATCATCAGCCAAAATGGTAAAACGGGTGCCCACAAGGACACCAGTTCTGGCCCAAATTGAAAGAGATGAGACCTAAATCTCCAAGATAAATCTCCAAAAGCCTTTTTTTCTCTCCTTTAGTGATCAACGGAGACTCAAACAGTGCTCACACTAGCCTGGAAACAAAGCTAAAGTAGCAAACGAAGATGAAAACCCCAAGAATGAGAAGGTGAAAGAAGCATCTATGGAAGAAAATAGAGTAAAAACTAAGAATATTTTAAAGAGTCTAATCATTAGAATTTGTACTAAGCTGAACTACATCTAGGAAATTGTACTCTAGTTTTATCTCTAGGGTTTGTATGATCTGTACTCTCAAAATCCTTCACAGGGATTTGTTATCTTACGTGGTAAAAACGAACTTTGCTGGTGTTGATTAAGTTAAGGACCTTGTAGTAGAAAGCTTATCCTAGGTTAGTCAGGGTGAGTCCAATATAATCACTTGAGACCCTTTCCCAGATGTGGCCAGAGGGAAGTGTGACTAGGGAAGAATGGTCAGAGAGATGCCACCCTGATAGTCTTGAAGACAAAGGAAGGGGAGCATGCGCCAAGGAATGTGGGCAAGCTCCAGAGGGGGAAAGGCAAGTAATCAGTCTCTCCTGAACAACCACAAAGGAATGCAGCCAGCACCTTGGTTTTAGCCCGGTGAGACTCCAGTCAGACTTCTATATAACCATTAAAAGAATACATTTGTGTTGTTTTAAGTCACTTAAAAAAAATCCTTCACCCCTAGCCGGTCTTGCTCAGTGGATAGAGCATCACTATGTGGACTGAAGAGCCCCAGGTTTGATTCCAGTCAAGGCCAGGTACCTTGGTTGCAGGTTCCTCCCTGGTCCAGACCCTGGTTGGGGTGCAGGCAGGAGGCAACCAATTGATGTGTTTCTCTCACATCGATATTTCTCTGTCTTTCCCTCTCTTCCACTCTCTCTAAAAATCAATGAAAAATATCCTCGGGTGAGCATTAAAAAAGAAAAATCCTTCACAGTGAAGTACAAGTATATAGTTTCAGTTTTGCAAAATGAAGAGTTCTGGAGATGGATGGTAGTGATCATTGCACAGCAGTATGTATGTAATTTGTGGTAAAAAAAAAAAAAAGGAATTCTATAAAAGTAACTTTACAGGGTGATCTGATCATAACCTCCTAATTGGGCAGGTCATCACGGTAGACAGTCACAGCCAAGGCCCATATCTTCTTTAGGGAGAGGTTTTTGTGCAAGCCCTGTCCATTGGTTTTGTGCATCTAGGTTAACACACCTTTGAAATACCAGAAGTAATACCCCTAGGAAGGGATATTAGCCGTCAAGAAAGCATATACTCTTGTTAACTATCCTGTAATCCAATCCCCGCCTTGCTTTCTCCCTACCTCCATGTAATCTTCCTCACTTTCCCTCCTGAATTTCAAATGTACAAAAGAAGCTGCAAAACAGTTATTCTCTGGAGCATTTGAGACCTTGCTCCTCGGCATATGTCTTCATTTGGTTCAAATAAACTCTTGTAAAAAGTCTCTACAAGTCTGGACACTTCTTATCAAAAATTAATGCCAAAGGGGGAAACAAAAAGGACATCTGTAATACTTTCAACCATAAAGATCAATTTTTTTTTTAAGTTTTAGAAAAACAACAACAAATTAATGCCACTGAAGATGGTCAAGATGGTAAATTTTGTCATGTGTATTTTACCACAATAAAAAATTTGAGCCGAAACCGGTTTGGCTCAGTGGATAGAGTGTCAGCCTGCGGACTGAGGGGTCCCGGGTTCGATTCCGGTCAGGGGCGTGTGCCTGGGTTGCGGGCACATCCCCGGTGGGGGGTGTGCGGGAGGCGGCTGATCGATGTTTCTCTCCCATCGATGTTTCTGGCTCTCTGGCTCTCTCCCTTCCTCTCTGTAAAAATCAATAAAATATATTTTTAAAAAATTTTTTGAAGAAAAGAAAACAGAACTGGGCGGTCCTAAAAATTCTCAGCCTTTCCAGATGACAAAAGAAATTCACTATCAGAAAAGGCCAAGGATGTGACTGCAACCTTTATTTATAAAATCTTATAAACATCAAAAGGTCAGACTATCCAGTCACACAAACAGCCCTTTCAAGAGAGTAAAGCTGTGCCTCACAGATCCTCTCAATCAAACCAGAGGGCCTTCCAGGAAGCTTAAAGGTCATGTCCCTCAGCCTTCTCAAGTAGAGAAGGGTTTATCTTCAAGAGATTTATATACCTGGCTTCTGTCTAATGGAGTGAATCCCACTGAAATCCACAGAAGACCTACAAAGTTCTTGAGAAAATGATGTTGGCAGAAACACTGCTGGTTTAGACTAAAAGGGACAGAGTACAAAATGAAAGGAGGCTGTCAGACCCTCAAAATTCTACTGGAAGGAAACAGGGAGGATAAAACTAAGTGGCCAACATATGCTGCTTTTCATGAAAAAGGAAGGATGACTCGGAGGAATGAAGCCAATTACCGAGGGGGCAAAGCTCTGCTCAGCCTCCAGGTACCTTCCTATCCTCCCCACTTGGTTGTTCCCTCCAGGTTTTGCTACTGTATAATCTGCTTACCAGTCCCAGGGCCTTTCTTAACTGGTTACCATCACCTTAACAGCCCTCTAAGCATCCTACCTTGCTCCATCCTCCTTGTCTTTTACCCCCTACTCCCCTCCCTTACCTACCTTAAAAAGTTTCTGGGAGTGTTTAATCATAAAAGCCATCCCACTGTTTAACTTCGTGATGTTCTCTTGAAGGTCATTTGCAGTGACCTATTCAGGAAAAAGAAACAAAAAAAGGGGATTACAAACTGGGAAATAGAAGGCAGATACTCCACTTACTTACCAACAAGCTTATTCTTTCAAAGACATGATAGTTTCTGTCCCTAACCAAGGTGCCTCTAATACAATGTTTCATTCTGCAAAGGCTTTTTGGTTCAGCAGATTTCCACTGGAATGACATAATCTAGGAAGAACCACGTGACCCTAAAGTGACCAAGAAATCCTTGGGAACCAATTTTCATTTCCTAATTCTGCTTGAAAATGAGACATGCAAGCAGAGTTGCTAGAGAAGATCTAGTCTGGGATAAGGGTCAGGAAGAACAGAATCTGTACCAACCACCATTGCCCCCTCCGAGAAAGGAGCTCCTCCAGAGACAAAAGAGAACTGTCACTACTAATTGATACCAACGTGACATCTGTTTCTTAAAAATACAAACTGTCATTGATTCTCTTCTCTTGTTTCTATTGCTTTTTTATTTAATGTTTTTATTGATTTCAGAGAGAGGAAGGGAGAAACAGAAACGTCAATGATGAGAGAGAATCATCGATCGGCTGCTTCCTACACAATCTCTACTGGGGATCAAGCCTGCAACCTGGGCATGTGTCCTGACCGGGAATCAAACTGTGATCTCCTGGACAATGGGTCGACACTCAACCACTGAGCCACACCGGCCAGGCTCTCCTGCCTCTTTTAAGCACTTCAGCATCTCTACTATCCCAAAGCCCTCATCTTCAACATATATCTTTATTCATTTTTGCTTTTAGCAAGACCTCTTAAATCTCTTTATAAGCACAGATTACTCCTTCTCCACAATATCAGCTGGTTCTAAAATCCTTAATATGGAAAAATGTTGGTGTGTCCTTTTCTTCTCATCACCCAACCATCCTTCCACCCTCATCCCCACCCCCCACCAACCTTTCTCTGAGGAAAGGCCCTTCCGGGCCTGGAACTTTATATTATTTTTTTAACTAGTTACCTGTTAAGTGAAATGTACCACATAACCTCTCCTTAATCTTTCTTTTCCCATTTCTTATATCCCCAAAATATTTTATAAGTCACCACATCCATCTGCCTTGTCAGATAAGTGGGAAAAATACTATTATGACCAGTTTACAAAAAAGGAGCCTAAGCATAGAGAACATAAAGAATACAGGCCACACCCTGGTCGGGTTTGGTCAGTGGTAGAGCATTGGCCTGCAGACTGCAGGGTCTCAGGTTCAATTCCCGGTCAAGGGCACGTACCTCAGTTCCAGGTTCGATCCCTGGCCCCCAGTCAGGGCACATATCAGAGGCAACTAGTTGCTATGTCTCTCTCACATCAATGTTTCTCTTCCCCTCCCCCTTATCTTTCTCTCTCTTTCTCCACTCTTCCCTCCCTTACAATCTCTAAAGACCAATGGGAGCCCTGACGGGTTTGGCTCAGTGGATAGAGCATCAGCCTGCAGACTGAAGGGTCCCAATTCGATTCCAGTCAAGAGCATGTACCTTGGTTGCGGGCACATCCCCAGTAGGGGTTGTGCAGGAGGCAGCTGATCGATGTTTCTCTCTCTTCAATGTTTCTAACTCTCTATCCCTCTCCCTTCCTCTCTGTAAAAAAATCAATAAAAATATATTTTAAATAAATAAATAAATAACTATCAATGGGAAAAATATCCTTGGATGAGGATTTAAAAAAAAAAGGGATACAGGTCACAGCTGGTTTCCTGCCTCCCAATTCCATCATACAATAAAATCTACATGAATGGACAGGAATATGGACCTATGTATCTCCAGGTCAAGAATGAGTTCAAAAGACTTTCGATAATTTATTTCTCATACAAGTCACTGAGAAAGCCATGTTCTCAGTAATAAGAAGCACTTTCAGCTTTATCCAAGGAGAGAATATCTACAGGAAATAGAAAAGTTAGGATAAGGCAGGATTGTTCTATGTGTCATCTTATCTAAAAGCTTAGTGATATCCTGTAAGATCAAACAACTCTATTCTAAATTTATACCATGTAATCTTCAGGAATCAATGTGGTTTCCCAAGATGGCTTTCACGTTAAGAAGGAATTCAGATTGACCCACCAAAATGAGTATTCTTGTTTATTTAGTAGCTATAATCCCATTGAGTTCCCACTAATAAGTTGCCATTCAGATTTATCAGAGATTGATTTATAAGTGAGGTTAACAGAAATTGGCCACCTCAGGTCTGATGACTCTTTTTTTGTTGTTATTAATCCTCATCCGAGGATATTTTTCCATTTATTTTTAGAAAGAGTGGAAGGGAGGGGGAGAGACAGAGAAAGAGAACCATTGGTTGCCCCCGTGGCCCCAAACGTGGCTGGATTAAGCCTTTCCACCAAGGTACATGCCCCCAAGCAGAATCGAACCTGGGACCCTTCAGTCCTCGGGCCACCAGTCTATCCACTGAGCCAAACCGGCCAGGGCAGGTCTGATGACTCTTAAATGAACTAATAAAGCAAGCTCCTAAAATTGTTAAACAGAAGGCTAGACCTTGGACCCTTGATAACCTCACTAAGGTACAGTCACAGAATAAGGCCCAGCCCAAGAATACCAAGCAGTCTTTGCTCTTCCCCTCGACACTCACATTTTTTGGCCACATGACATGGGGTGCAAACATAAGGGCAAGGTTATAGGCAGACATCTTATTCTTGTCTTGTTTCTTTGCTGTCTGGTACAGGAGATCGAGCAGTAACTTCAGCAAGTTACGATTGGGTGGAGGAAGGATGAGGAAGAGCAACTGGAGAGCTTCAATTTGCCGCTCCTTATCTGGTCTATCGGTCTTGTTTCCTTTATCATCAAACTGCATCAAATCTTGAGGACAAAAGAGATGATTGCAAGTAGGGAGGAAATACAAGCAAGAGGGAAAAAATGTTCCTACTATTATCCTCCCCTCAACTCTAATCGAAGAAAGAAGAAGAAAAAAGAATTAGGCATAACCAGAGATTATAGCAAAATATAATAAAATAATGTCAATACAACTGAATAATAAAAAAGAAAAACCCAATCAAAAATGGGCAAAAGACTTGAATAAATATTCCTCCAGAGAAGATTTATAAATGGCTAGTAAGCATTTGTGCACTCGGTATCATTAGCTATCAGGGAAATGTAAATCAAAACCATAATGAGATGCTACTTCATACCCACTAGTATGGCTATAATAAAAAGGACTGACAATAACAAGTGTTAACAAGAATGCTGAGAAAATTAAACCTTCTTACATTGCTGGTGAGAATGTAAAATGGTACAACCACTTTGGAAAATAGTTAGGCAGTTCCTCAAAAAGTTAAACACAGAGTTACCATATGGCCCAGTGATTCCACTCTTAGGTGTACACCCAAGAGAAATAAATATATGTCCACATATACCTTTAATAATTCCACTCCCTTCACTTTTCCTCACTCAGATATTTTATTGCTAAAAGAAATATGAGAATGAATTATGCTCTGATAACAGGATAATCCAGGCAGGTCCTCATGGAGTCAGAATGATTGTTTCTCCCCTAAGAGGCTACACAGGTTATCAATAAAAACCCTGGGTAATGGGAATTTCAAAAGACACAGATAACTATTTGCATATAATTCATATAGACCTGAAGATGATTACAATGTGTTGGTTAAGCTGCTGAACTGCAATAACTCCAGGTTTAGGAAACAAAGATAATATTTCTAGAAACTATTCCCTGTTAATATGAAGTTGAAAACAAAAATCCCTTCCAGTTATGAGCAAGGCATAGCAAATGCAACAACTGTGCCATACCTCAATATGACCTCAACGAACAGTGAATCATGGGGTGGGAAGGGGAGGATTTTAAATACTGTACTAAGTTAACTCAATGGGAAAACAAACAGAAAAAAAGATTCTTCATGTTACCCTTATAAAAAAAACTTATGGGGAAAAAAAAAAAACTTATGAATATTTTCCATATCTTTTTCAAAGATCAAACAATTTTCTCTCCAAAGTAATTGTAAAGTTATATAATACTCTAGTAATATTTTCTCATTTGTATCATCTGGGTTATTACTGATAGTGCTAAAAAAAAACCTAATCTGCCCTGACTGGTATGGCTCAGTTGGTTGGGCATCCTCCCGTTGCACCGAAAGGTTGCTGGTTTGATTCCTGGTCAGGGCACATGCCCGGGTTTCAGGCTTGATCCTGGGTAGGGGGCCATGTAGGATACAGCAGATCAATGTTTTGCTCTCACATCGATGTTTCTCTCCTTCCTTCTCTCTCTAAAAATCAATAAAAATCTTTTTTTAAATCTAATTTTGCCCCACTGGTGTGGCTCAGTGGTTGGGTGTCAACCTATGAACCAGGAGGTCACAGTTTGATTTCCGATCAAGGTGCATGCCAGGTTGTGAGTGAGGGGTGGGGGGTTGGGGGGAGCCAATCAGTGATTCTCACTTATCACTGAAGTTTCTCTCTCTCTCTCTCTCTCTCTCTCTCTCTCTCTCTCTCTCTCTCTCTCTCTCTCTCTTCCTCTCTGAAATCAATAAAAATATTTTTAAAAGATAAAAAAATCTAATCTTATTCGATTTTATAAATTTAAACTTAGTTTCCTTTTAAGTAGTAAAAATTATTCAAAAGAAAAAATCTTTTATTTATTTTTCTTAAAATTAGAAGCAAGGGGTGCTCACTTTGGCAGCACATATACTAAAATTGGAATGATACAGAGAATATTAGCATGGCCCCTACAGAAGGATAATACACAAATTCATGAAGCATTCAAAAAAAAAAAAAAAATTAGCCCTGGCCAGGTAGCTCAGTTGATTGGAGTGTCATCCCATACACCAAAAGATTGTGGGTTCAATACCCAACTAGGGCACAGACCTAGGTGGCAGGTTCAATCCCTGGTTGGGACGCCTATGAGAGGCAACTAATTTTTCTCTATCACATCAATGTTTCTCTCTCTCTCTCTCCCTCTCTCTCTCTCTAAAAATCAATTAAAAATATATTATCAGGTGAGGATTAAAAAAAATTAGAAGCAAACGAAAAATGCTCAAGGGCATTAAATTATAGCAGTATTACAGATGTGCAATTGAAGAATGAATTCCCTACCACTCAGGCATAAAGGAGAATGAGAAAACTATTTATGAGCTGAAAATGGAACATTCTCCAAGATATAGTAAGTAAAAAAATAACCATGAATGTAATACCCCACCATTACATAAAAAAAGGAATCTATCTAAGTATTTGTAAGTGTATAAAATATCTCTGGAAGGATAATTAGCAATCATAGCATTGGTTGCCTCTGGAAAGAAAAACCAGGTGCTGGGGAGCAAGGGTAGAATAGAGTCTTTTCACTGTATAGTCTTTTGAACACTTTGAATATGAACAATGTGAATGTATTAACTAGTATTTAGGCAGCAAATAAAATTACTTTTAAAAAACAAATTTACTTGGGGTCATGAATACACAATATAATATACAGGTGATGTACTATAAAATTGTACACCTGAAACCTATATAATTTTATTAACCAATGTCACCCCCATAAATTCAATTTTTAAAAAATCCTAGGGAAAATTTTTTTAAAAAATTTCCAAGAGTAGAGATGATCTCAATTGAGGCATAATAATACTTAGCTAAAACCTCAAACCAAGGCAAATGTACCAAACCTATAACCATCTCAGGAATGTAAATTAAATCAAATAAAAAGCATGTGTTTATTTATTTATTTATAAAGGTTTTCTTTGTTTGTTTTTCTAAAGATGTTTCTATTGATTTCAGAAAGAGGAAGGGAGAGGGAGAGAGAGAAAAAGCACCAATGTGAAAGGGAAACATCCACCGGCTGCTTCCCAAACACCCCCTACCAGGGACTGAGTCCATAACCCAGGCATGTGCCCTGACCAGAATCAAACCCAACCCTTTGGTGCATGAGAAGGCAACCAAGCAACTGAGCCACACCAGCCAGGGCAAGCACACATTTACTGAGCAACTGACATATTCAAAGCACTATGCTAGGATCCCTGAGGAATAAAAAAAAATTAAACCCAGATTTTATGTTCAAAGAAACGAATTTATAAAAAAACAACAACACACATTTGATTAAATTAAACTTAGCTGGCCAAAACTTATGAGTGCCCAGAAGTCCAAAAATACCATGAAGTTTTAACAAAAGTAGGGGCTTTATTGTTTTGTTTTTCCCTCCCTTCCTGTCTTTCTTTTTTTGTTTGTTTGTTTGTTTGTTTAGAACAATGGTCGGCAAAGTCATTAGTCAACAAAGCCAAATGTCAACAGTACAACAATTGAAATTTCTTTTGAGAGCCAAATTTTTTAAACTTAAACTATACAGGTAGGTACATTGTTATTAATTTAATTAGGGTACTCCTAAGCCGGCCTTTGCTCAAAACGTCCTCAATCTGAGGGGTCGACCTCAGCGAACGTACCCCCACTTCTTCTAATGCCACTTCTTCAAAATAGACTCGCCCAGGCCAAAAACCGACTTCTG
The DNA here is from genome assembly GCF_963259705.1 of Myotis daubentonii. NCBI lineage: Eukaryota > Metazoa > Chordata > Mammalia > Chiroptera > Vespertilionidae > Myotis > Myotis daubentonii. The sequence goes on from NC_081852.1 coordinate 43,194,690, forward strand.
CGCATGGGCCATGAAGTTTCAATCGCACTGTACGTGCGCACCTGCACGTGGTATTTTGTGGAAGAGCCACACTCAAGGGGCCAAAGAGCCACATGTGGCTCACGAGCCGCGGTTTGCCGACCACTGGTTTAGAAGTATTGCTGTGGATTATAAACAATAGAAAATTCCAAAGGACTTTACTAAATTAAAAGAAATACATTTACATCTCCTCTCCCCTTACTCACCAGCAATTTTGAGGTGTGCATGGAAATGTTTATGTGTCAGCAGGGGCTCAGGTAACTCTCCTAGAAACATCTTCAGCAAGGTGGCAACGTCATTTGAGTGAAACTCCCCTGATTCCAAGTCAATATCAGTTCCATTATTGAGAGCATCCCTTAAAATCTGCTGCCGGACACTATTCCCTGGTATTCTAAACAAACCTTCCACTCGTAAGTCTGTTTAGTATGAAAGAAAATAGAGGACATACAAAAAGGAAACAAAAAGAGAAAGTATGGTTAAAATAAGTCATCTAAAAGACTACTTTACACTTGAAAGGCTCTTTCAGAAGACCTTGAAGAAGGTTTTTGCCTTTTTTCCCCCAGAGTAGTTTAGAATCCACTAGCCCCTGTGGAGACAAATCTGAGCATCCCTGAGACCTGGACATCTCCTGGACTAAGAGGTGGTCCACTCAGGAGTCATTCGACGTCTTGAGACACGTCTAGAGACTGAATTTAATCTAAATAATAGAAATGAGCTCAAAAAACAAGTTGGAAGAAAAGCCAAATCTCCCTGAAGGCCCCTTTCCTTGGCCATCTGAGAGTTTGTTTGAAGGGGCCGAGTTCATCTGTGGATGTTTATTGCTCCTATAAACAGTTTCCCAGCCCAAAATGAATCTAAAGTCTCTGTGTTGCCTCTGGAATTGGAACTCTAACCTGTCAGATCACCTTTCAGCCTAAGATTCCTGGAAACTTCGCATCATCCCAACTAAATTATGCTTCCCTCCCAACTAGGTCTACACTAATCTCAACCGATAAAAAAAGATGGGACGTATACCTTTGGTTTGATTGGAAGAAGCCTGAGAGTTCAAGTTTTCAGGTTGGGTACATATTTATCTTCATATAACTCGCTAATTGGGAAGACAGGGCCAGGCAGGCAACAGTAAATGAATGAACAGAAACCATATCGAACTGGAGAGCACATACTTGTGCTCTAGCCCAGTGGTTTTCAACCTGTGGGTTGCGACCCCTTTGGGGGTCGAACGACCCTTTCACAGGGGTCGTCTAAGACCATCAGAAAACACATATATAATTACATATTGTTTATGTGATTAATCACTATGCTTTAATTATGTTCAATTTGTAACAATAAAAATACATCCTGCATATCAGATATTTACATTAGATTCATAACAGTAGCAAAATTACAGTTATGAAGTAGCAACGAAAATAATTTTATGGTTGGGGGTCACCACAACATGAGGAACTGCATTAAAGGGTCGTGGCATTAGGAAGGTTGAGAACCATTGCTCTAGCCGATTGTGTCAAAGTGGCAACAGGGCCCAAGGCTGCTAGACCTTCCTATCATCCCAGGAAATTGAAAACCTAGACTTTCCCCATTTTAAAACACTGATAACTAATTGTATTTTTAATTTAATCCTTTGCCAACTAAAAACAAAACATGAATGTAGCCCTTAGGCTGCCTAACCTCTGCTCTAGCTCTAGCACAGTGTTTGTGTTGAATTTATCAAAGGGTCATAAAATGCCACACACTTCACATACACTCAGCTGTGCCAAGCACTTAGAGGAATGACATAACCAGCATGACTACTAAAAAAGAAAATGGGAATTAAGTAAAGAATGTATTTTAATTATATAATTCTAAAGATAAAAGTATCTTTGGTGATAAATCATTCTCCCTTGAGTAAATGTTATGATTCTCTAGGGACAATGTATTTTTCCAGAAAAAAAGTCTGAGTCAAGGGGAAGATGGGATTGACACGAGCTAATTTATATACATATTTGAAAACAAAAAACAAATCAATATATGAAGTGAAATTTAAAACAGAATATATTTAGAAACATGCCACCTGAAATTATCACTGATTAGTGTCTTTGTTGATGATTAATTGGCACCTACTAACTCAAGGGTGACAGCTCTCAATAGAAAGCAGACAATTCTTCATTAACGAAGAACAACAAAATTTTAAGTAGTCTTACTTTTGTGTAGATATTCAATTAGCTGGTATATCTGAGCAATGCCTTCCTCTGTCAGTGGGGATCCAAATACTACTCCTTTTTCTAAAAAAAAAAAAAAAAAGAAACAATAACACAGGACTATATTTTCCACAAATAATACAAAAATAAGCATACTGAAAACCACTCAAGCATCCGATGTCACAGTTCAGCAAAGGCTTTCACAAAGTCAATAACAAAAACCTTAAGAGCTGGCCCTTGCCAATTTGGCTCAGTGGATAGAGCGTCCGCCTGTGGACTGAAGTATCCCAGGTTCGATTCTGACCAAGGGCACATGCCCGGGTTGCGGGCTCGATCCCCAGTAGGGGGTGTGCAGGAGGCAGCCAATCAATTCTCATTGATGTTTCTATCTCTCTCTCCCTCTCCCTTCCTCTCTGAAATCAATAAATATATATTTAAAAGAAAAAAAATCTTTTAAGAGCTGGAAGTGCACCTGAAAATGCACCAGAAAATGCAATCAAAACAACTCTCAATCAACTCTGACAGTTTAACATTAGATTGTAGGTTTCTTGCCGAAACCGGTTTGGCTCAGTGGATAGAGCGTCGGCCTGCGGACTGAAGGGTCCCGGGTTCGATTCCGGTTAAGGGCATGTGCCTGGGTTGCGGGCACTTCCCCAGTGGGGGATGTGCAGGAGGCAGCTGGTCGATGTTTCTCTCTCATCGATGTTTCTGACTCTCTATCTCTCTCCCTTCCTCTCTGTAAAAAATCAATAAAATATATTAAAAAAAATAAAATAAAAAATACATTTTAAAAAAAAAAAACATTAGATTGTAGGTTTCTTGAAGACAAAGTAACAATACCTAAAATGTTGATATTTAATTTAAAAACAAACAAATAATAGAACTTAGAGCCATAATTGTCAAAGCATGACAGACTATCCACTAGAGTAGATACAGGGTCAGGTTATAATGTTTAAACTTTTTGCTACCTTAATGATTTCCTTATATTTAATAAAATAAGATAGTACCACTTTAATATCTTATCAAAAGTAGCACTGTAGCCCAGCTGGTGTTACTCAGTGATTGAGCGTCAAAGTTTGATTCCCAGTTGGGGCACATGCTCCAGTTATGGGCTCAATCCCCGGTGGGGGGTGTGCAGGAGGCAGCCAATCAATGATTCTTTCTCATCATTGATGTTTCTCTCTCTACCCCTCTCCCTTCCTCTCTGAAATAAATAAAACATATATATATATATATATATATATATATATATATATATATATATATTTTTTTTTTTTTTTTTTTTTTTTTTTAAAGCAGCACTGTAATTTATTTTCTGGGAAGGCTGTTTTGGGGTGAGTCATAGATATTTTTATTTGCTTTTTCAAAGCATTCCATTGAAGCATTCCATTCAAGAAACCTACAATCTAATGTTAAACTTGCAGAGTTGATTGAGAGTTGTTTTGATTGCATTTCCTGGTGCATTTTCAGGTGCACTTCTAGCTGTTAAAACATCTGGGAACTAACAACTGCAATTAAAAAAAATGCTCAAACTGTCTCTACTGTACTCTCTAGCTATGAACTTTGTTTTATTTTAAGCATTATTTTAGTACAGTATTAATAGGGAATGAAAATCAAGGTGTCCCTGATAAATACCTAAACTAATTGTGACCTCTCAGGGACTGACATATATTTGGCTTTAATTTATCTAGACTTTTAAAATAATTTTGGTTGTTTTACTTCTTATGAAAATGAAAGAAAAAACAACAACCAAAATTGCTTTATGGTATTAGCAACTCCTCAATGAACATACAGATGACAAGAATGAAACCCAAAAAGCAACTAAGATGCGTACACCCTTCCCGAACACATCTCCTACCCTTTCGCTTGAGAGACATTAGAGACCGGAAGAATCCTGTCGCTGGGCCAGGCCCACCAGGCAACTTAAGTTCCACTTCTCCCATCAGCTGAGCCAATTCAGTTCCCGGTAAATCAATGAGCCTTGTGATATTGCTGACCACCAACTCAGTGAACACCTCAGGTTTCTCATGACGGAGTTTTTCCACAAAAAAGTCAGGATTGAAGATAATGGGCTGACCTCGAAGGGAAGAATTATTGCAGATAACAAAATTGCAGATGGCATCACTGAAAAACATGAAACAAAAGAATCTTGGGGTGGGCCTAGATCATTTTCATGTGTTTCTCATGCCCTCTCAACCACACAGTTATTCACTCTTTCTGTGGGTTAATCTACACATTGGTCTTTTGAAAAACCTTATCCTTAATCTGGTCACTGCACAAAAGAAGACAATTTGAACTTGTTGCTGTTTAAGTCATACCCACCTAGATACTTAGGAATTTAGTTTAAAGAAAAGACATGTGGCTCAGTGGTTGAGCGTCAACCCATGAACCAGGAGATCATGGTTCGATTCCTGGTTAGGGCACATGAGTAAGGGTGTGCAGGAGGCACCCAGATCGATGACTCTCTCTCATCATTGATGTTTCTATCTCTCTCCCTTCCTCTCTCTGAAATCAATAAAAATATATTTAAAATAATAATAATTTTAAAAAAGGAAGAAAAGAGACCAGATAGCCTCTGTGACTTGGATTTGCCTCTTAATTTCAGGCATATACCATAGGAAGATACAGATCCTTACAGCCTCCCAAATCTAATAACATATTAGAATTGCTAGTCACATAGACTACATTTCCTTATTAAAACAGTTAAACCCTGAATGATTACTGTTAAATACTTGTAAAACATCAGGCCTGCAGCTGTTCCCCCTAACAGAGCAATGGGTAGTCATCAAGTTAAGTCCTTCTTGGGAACACAGTCACTACTAGACGGTATTTACGATGCAGTCACCAATTGCTGCCAACCGCTACATTCAGGTTAATCATGTTTACTGTCACAGGAACTATGTGACAGTAAGCATGATGATACTATTGAAGACTTAAAACTAAATCTAAATAGTGTCATAGACACTTTGAAGACAATTACCTATCGGGTTCTTTGGTTCCTGGGTCCCTACACAGGTAGGTATTTCCTTATAGTCAACTCCTTTTAATTGAGCCAAACACTCTTGAATTCTGTTCCTCATAACCAAAAAGGCTTCACTAGAATGTAAGGCACAGGTATGTAAAAATATAGATGTTAATTCAGCCTGTCCAGGTCCAGAAATAGGTTTTATTTGAAAATCCTTTAATTCTGGATGCCTCTGGCTCATGATCTAAATCCAGTCTTTCCTCAGACAGATTCTTCTAAGGCACTTGAAAAAGTCAATAGTATTTTGCTTCTAATTTCACTCTTCTATCACTGAGTAATACTCAGCAAGTCCTGGTCAGTGTGGCTAGGTTGGTTGAAGAGCCATCCCGTACACCAACAGGTGGTGGGTTCTATTCCCAGTCAGGACACATACCCAAGCTGCAGATTTGATACCTGGTCAGGGCACGTGCAGGAGTCAACCAATCCTCACATCACTGTCTATCTCTCTCTCTCTCTCTTTTTATCTCTCTCTCTCCCTTCTTCTCTCTAGAATCAATTTTTTTTTTAATGTTCTATTGGCTCTTGATCTTAGCTGGTTTTCTACTCCTACTTAACTTGGGTTATATTCCTGGCAAAGCTCCTTTGACTCAGAAATAATTCCTTCCCTATTCTGTGTTTCCTAATACCTAACTACTGTACATTTTGCTTTTAATATGCTACATATAAAAACTATATTATTCAATCTCTTGTAACAAAGCCATCATCACTTGTTTGTACCCATTAAAAATTATTTCTAGAGACCCAATGCACGAAATTCGTGCAAGAGTAGGCCTTCCTTCCCCCGGCTGCCAGCACCGGCTTCCCTCTGGCACCCAGGACCCAGGCTTCCCTCCTCCGGCCGGCAGGTACCTGGGACCCCGGCAGGTACCTGGGACCCAGGCTGCCCTCACAGCCCCGGTTTCATCCGGTCTAATTAGCATATTACACCTTTATTATTATAGAAGATGGCTTGTGCTAATCCTTATTATATAAACAGTCATCTGTTATATAACAGATGAGTACATAGAACACAAGCCAGAAAGGACAAGTAATCACATCTGTCAAGCAAAGTCGAAATTCACCTGACTCATAGAAACATTCCCACAATAAAAACAATCACAACTTAAGTTTTCCACAACACTTAGCACTCTTCCAGGAAAAATGACTCCTCTAAGTAGTAATGTACCTAATTCATTTCCACAGAATACATGACCCCACAATACAAAGCTGAGAATATCAAGAAGCATGGAAGGATTCAAGAGATTTCTAGGACTAAAGAAAAAATACTATATTTAAGCAATGACAATGCCCTACTCTGCAGTATCTTATTTTAATACAAACTCTAAGTTTGCTCAAAAAAAAAATAAATTTCTTACATAAGAGCTGAAAGCTTCGGATGAGGCATTGGTAAATCGAAGAGACTGCGAAAAGCTTTCTCCTTGTTTGTTGTGACAAAGGAACCCTCCTATCCCTGCCTCATTACAGCCTACACAAATTCCAGGCATGCTACAGGACACAAGGGCACATTATGGGGCCTGAAAGGCAGTACTTATTAAGACTCTACACACTCATCTGCAAGAAGGAACAAAACAAATTAAAAACTGGACTAGTTCATTATATTTGCCAACATATAGATGAAATTCAACAATAGTCTCCTATCACACAGAAAGTTGTAGTAGATGAAACAACCACATAATGTAAAAGTGTAAGGACCAGTAGTTGTATTATATGGAGGGAAAGGTGACCCCTACCTCACATCATACATACAAAAAATAAATTCCAGACAGAATAAAGATCTAAATATAGAAATTTTAGAAAACAGTATAGAAGAATAAATTAATGAGGCAGTATTAAACAAGGTAAAAGGAGCACAATCCACAAAGAAAAGATTGATACATTTAAGTACATTAAATTTCTATAAACAAATGACAGTATAAACAAAGTTCTTAAAGAATGAAGTCACAATGCCTCTGAAGAGAGGAACTGCATGAAAGAACAGGAGTGGGAGAGAAACTTTCACTGTATGTTCTTTTGTACTTTCTGGATTTTTTATTTATGTGAACATATCCATTCATAATAAATGAATAAACAAATTTAAAACTTTAAAAATAATAAAAAATAAGCCATAAACTGGAGAAAAAATATTTGCATGCTAAAAGGATTAGCATTCAGGATTTATAAGTATGCATAACATTTATTTTAAAAATACACTCAACTCAATAAAAAATTAGTCAAAGGATATGATCAAGTAATTCATAGAAGAGGGGACCTAAATGACTAATAAACATGAAAAGAATCTCAACTTTAGAAGGTATCAGGGTAAAGCAAATTGAAAAATGGTATCCTTCCCCACCCATCATTTTGACAAAGAATATCAGATTCAGGCAGTATCTTTTTATTCCTAGTTTGATAAGGGTTATTTCTTTATTCATAATCATGGGTCAGTGCTTAATTTTATCAATTTTTATATCTATTGATGATTATATAACTTTTCTCCTTTATTGTGTTAATGTGGTAAATAACAGATTAATTTTCCAATGTTAAACCAATTTTGCATTTCTAGAATACACCCAATGCTGTTATGATGTACTATCATTTTTATATATTGCTGAATTTAGTTTGCTAATAGTTTGTTTAGGTTTCTTCATATATGTCTATATATGTCCTTTCTTGTGTTTTTGTTGTTGTTGTTGTTTTAATATATTTTTTATTGATTTTTTACAGAGAGGAAGGGAGAGGGACAGAAAGTTAGAAACATCAATGAGAGAGAAACATTGATCAGCTGCCTCCTGCACACCCTATACTGGGGATGTGCCCTCAACCAAGGTACATGTGAATATATCCATTGACTGGAATCAAACCTGGGACCATTCAGTCCGCAGGCCAATGCTCTATCCACTGAGCCAAATCAGCAGGCCGTATGTCCTTTCTTGTATTGCCTTCAATAGATTTTGTATCGAGATTGTGCTGGCCTTACAAAGTTAGTTGGAGAATGTGTCTTATTTTTCTATTTTCCAAAAAAGTGTATGTGAGATTGTTGTTATTTCTTCTTTAAATGTTTGATCGAATTGGCTAATGAAGCCATCTGGACCTAGTTTTCTTTTTGAGGTTTTTAATTATATATTCAATTCATTTTGTGTTATAGGACTAGTCAAATTTTTCTACTTCTTGTATTAATTTTGATAGGATGTTTATTTCTAGAAATTTGTCTATTGCACATAAATTTTCAAACTTTTTGGCATAAGCTTGTTTATAACATCCTCTTAGGAACTTTTTAATGTGTCTAGGTTCCATAGTGATGTCTTCCTCTTTGTTCCTGATATTGGTAATTTATGATTTATCTTTCTTAATGTATGAATCTTATTAGAGGTTTACCAATTTTATTAGCTTTGTCAAGGTTTTATTGAATCCCTCTATTACATTTGTTATATCATTAACTTATGCTCATATCTTTTTCACTTCCTTTTTTCTACTTTCTTTACTGGATTCAGGATAAAAGTGGCACTGCCAATCTGTGAGGAATGGATAACCTTTTCACTAAGTGGTGCTGGGACATTTAAACATCTATGGAATGAAAATTGACACCTATCTCAACACTATACATACAGATCAATTCCAAATAAATTGTAAATCTAAAGGTAAACAGCAAAACAATAAACCTATTAGAAGATAATATAGAAGAATATATTCTTTTTTTAATTTTTTTATTGATTTCAGAGAGGAAGGAAGAGGAAGGTAGAGATAGAAACATCAATGATGAGAGAGAATCATTGATTGGCTGCCTCCTACATGCCCCCTACTGGGACTGAGCCCGCAACCCAGGCATGTGACCTTTACCGAATCAAACCTGGGACCCTTCGGTCCACTGGCTGACACTCTATCCAGAGCCAAACCTGCCAGGGCTATTCTTTTTTTAATATATATTTTTATTGATTTCAGAGAGGAAGGAAGAGGGAGAGAGAGATAGAAACATCAATGATGAGAGAGAATCATTGAATGGCTGCCTGCTGCATGCTCCCTAGGGGGTATCAAACCCACAATCCCCGACATGTGCCCTTGACCGGAATGTGCCCTTGACCGGAATCGAACCTGGGACCCTTTGGTCCTCAGGCTGACACTCTATCCACTGAGCCAAACCAGCTAGAGCTAGAAGGGAAAAAAAAAAAAAAAAAATATATATATATATATATATATATATATATATGTATATATATGTATATGTATATATATATATATATATATATATATATATATATATATATATATATATATATATTTTAAATCTTTGTCTTTATTTTACACCAAGCAACCTACATGGTTGCTTTTTTCTGGAATAATATATTCTTAAACTCAAGGTGGGTAAATAATTTTTAAATAACACAAAAAAATATTAACCATAAAGAAAAACATTCATACATCTGACTTCATTAAAATAAGAACTTGTACTCATCAAAAGAACCATTAAGAACATGAAAAAGCAAGCCACAGAGGATGGGAAAATATACCTGCAATATATAACTATACAGGAAAAAAAAAGGTTCATATCCTGATTATACTAAGAATCTCTACTAATCAGTTAGAAAAAAACAATGACCCAATAGAAAAACTGTCATGAGATCTCAACAAAATCTCATAAAAAAGAATATAGCTGCCCTAACCGGTTTGGCTCAGTGGATAGAGCGTCGGCCTGCGGACTCAAGGGTCGTGGGTTCGATTCTGGTCAAGGGCATGTACCTTGGTTGTGGGCACATCCCCAGGAGGGGGTGTGCAAGAGGCAGCTGATTGATGTTTCTCTCTCATCGATGTTTCTAACGCTCCCTCTCCTTTCCTCTCTGTAAAAAATCAATAAAATATATTTGTTTAAAAAAAAGAATATAGCCAAATGGCTAAAAATATTCCTGGAAAAAACTACTCAGTATCATTAGACATCAGGGAAATGCAAATCAAAAAACAATGGCATGCCCTGGCCAGTGTGGCTCAGTTGGTTGGGCATCGTCTTGTACACTGAAAGGGTGTTGGTTGTTTCCTGGTCAGGACACACACCTGCGTTATAGCTCCTGGGTGGGGGACATGCTGGAGGCAGCAGATTGATATTGAGTTTTCACATTGATGTTTCTCTCTCTCCCTTCGTCTCCCTCTAAAAATCAATCAATTATTCTTAAAAAATAAATAGACAATGACATACTATTATTTAAAAGAATGGCTAAAATTAAAGATATTGACATTAGCAAGGTTTAAAGAAAGTAACAGCCCAGCTGTGTTTGAGTGTCAACCTATGAACCAGGAAGTCACAGATCAATGCCCAGTCACAGCATATGACCAGGTTTCAGGCTCGATCCCATGGGGGGAATGCAGGAGGTGGCCAATCAATGATTCTCTCTCCTCATTGGTGTTTCTACCTCTCTCTCCCTCTCTCTTCCTCTCTGAAATCAATAAAAATATTTTTAATACAGAAAATAATAGTAACTCTTTTACACTGATAGTGGGGCTATAAATTGATACAACCATTTGGGAAAACTATTTGGTCTTATCTACTAAAGTTAAACAACAGTGTACCCTCTATATGATCCAGCAATTCCATTCCCTGTCTAATGTATGCAGCCACATGTTCACCAAAAATCACAAACAAGAATGTTCACTGAAACATCAATTTCTAAACAGCCAAAACTAGAAGCAAATGTCCAGCAGAATGGTTTAAAAACTGTGACATATAGCCCTAACTGGTTTTCTCAGTGGATAGAGCACTGGCCTGCGGACTGAAAGGTCCCAGATTCGATTCCGGTCAAAGGCATGTACCTTGGTTGCGGGTACATCCCCAGTAGGTGTGCAGGAGGCAGCTGATGGATGTTTCTCTCTCATCGATGTTTCTAACTCTCTATCCCTCTCCCTTCCTCTCTGTAAAAAATCAATAAAGTATGTTTAAAAAAAATGTGACATATATAATAGCATATTTTACAGCAATGAAAATGGACAAATTCCAGTTATATGCACAATCATGAATGAATCTCACATATAATGATAAGCAAAAGAGGTCACACACACACAGAAACTATTTACTATATAATGCCATTTATATCAAATTTTTAGAAACAGACAAAACTATAGTGTTTAGAGATACTTGCTTAAGTGGTAAAATTACAAAGAAAAACAGATTTATTTATCATATATTTTAGGATAATGGTTACCTTTGGGGATTAGTGATAAGAGGAGGCATGAGGGGAGCTTCTAGGATGCTAGCAATGTTCTTGTGATAAATCACTGAGCTATGGGGAAAAGGGAGGGTTTCATTTGAAGTAAATATGGCAAATGTTAAGATTTCTTTAAGCTGAGAAATAGGAAAATAGTATTGATTATATTATTCCATACATTCATCTTTATAATCAGCATCTTTCATTACAAATTATTTTAAGAAACCAAGTAGTTTTGACCTAAATTTTACCATAACTTGATGTAAATACCATAGATAATCAAAGTATATACTAAAAGTTTTTTTTTTACTAAAAGTTAACTTCCTAATCATAAAAGCTCTAAATGGCCAGAAGCAGGAGAATTAGGTTATGTATGCAGGCACACAAAGGTAGCAAATGGCTTCAGTATTTACAGAGAGTTAGAAACATCGATGAGAGAGAAACATTGATTAGCTGCCTCCTGCACACAACCAAGGCACATGCCCTTGACCGGAATCGAACCTGGGACCTTGCGGTCCGCAGGCTGATGCTCTATCCACTGAACCAAACCAGTTAGGGCAGCTTCAGTATTTAAATGCATATACTAGGTCACTATCCCAAGAGTGATAAAGGTAAGCCCTACCCCTCAAAAAAGATCATTTTTATAACCTATGTAGAGTCTGCAATGATTAGTTTTACCACTAGATGGAACCCTACATGAAAGGTGATATGCTTAGTGCAAGAACTAGAAACAGAACCCACAGCTAAAAAATCAATTACAGAAAAATGAAATGTATGTGTTTTCTTGAGGCATGCGGAAGCCATGAGTCTGAAAAGTCCAAGGAAGCAAAACCTATATCCTGCAGACGTATCTCTTGGCTGACTACTACTAAAGCTGCATACCCACAAAACTAACGTTTCCTTCCTAATGAATTGCTTAACTTGATTTGTTCTCCAAGAACCACAACTTTGGCAAATCTATCAAAATATGAGCTATATTTAAAGTTGTCTAAACCTGGCTTTCCACCCTGAGAGAAGTATGCACTCTCTTACTGCTTTTACAATGTTCAGATCATAGCTCTGAAATATGGCTTTAAAAGTGTCACTTTATTAGATAAGAATACATACAAGGCTATTCTGTTTCTTTCCTTTTCTATATCAAATTTAAACTGGTAATGTGAAAGCTGCACATAAAGATAAAGAATAAAATAGCCCCATGTGCCTAAGCTGGCAGGGTTTTGTTTTGTTTTTTAATAACAAAGTTCTAAGTTTATAAGTATACCATAAGATTTCATGGAACACTATCCAATTTCTTAGACAAAAACTTATAATCTAAGGCCTGTGCTTATGAGTAGCTGTCCTAGGTTTGGTATTATGGACTTATCTTTAATTTAGATTTCAATAGTCTGCAAAAATATATTGACTATTATATTTGATCTTAACTTGAACAAATTTCAAAGTACTAGAGTAGCCTGGCCAGCATGGCTCAGTGGTTAAGCATCTATGAACCAAGAGGTCACAGTTCAATTCCCGGTCAGGGCACATGCCTGGGTTGCAGGTTCGCTCCCCAGTAGGGGGTATGGGGGGGGTGGGGTGTAAAGGGGCAGCCGATCAATGATTCTCTCTCATCATTGATGTTTCTATCTCTCTCTCCCTTCCCTCTCTGAAATCAATAAAAATATATTTAAAAATGCAAGTGTGTATTATCTGCACAAATCAGACACTTCATTATGGAATACAAGGGCCCACACCATCAACAGAACATTAGGTTAACATCTAAAGGGCAAACAAGAATCTGTATGGTATTTATCACCACAAAGTAATATTTTATACCTTAGAAATTATAAAGACTATTATTCACTCATTATTGACCACTTACATAAAGCTAAACTAATAAGAACACCTTGCTGACTGGTCACGAAATAACTCATGTTTCCGTGTCCAAATGTGTCTACACCAGTTATCTCATGACCGGTGAGCAAGGTGCTAAGTTGAGAATATGAATAAAAATATACATGTGTCCTGCTCTCAAAAAGCCTTTCAGAAACCTAACTTGTCTTTTACAATATAAAATTGGTAAACCGGTTTCAAGTTCAGATAACATTCTGTGAATACCTATTGATTATGTAACTAATACTATCACTCAAATTTAAATTCAATTGGCAACATCCTTTCAAGGAATTTAAACCATTTCCACTAAATAATAGTATTTTGTCTTTAGGTTTTCATCATAATTCAAGATCTTACAGCAGAACAAGGGATAATCTAATCAAATTTATTGATCCCCTCTATGTTTTCTGCTCTAAAAATGGGGTCAACCATTTATAGGCAGCTCCAAAAGTGGAAAACTCTTCCTTATAAAATTTTTAATAACACATTTGACCACGCTCATCTCAGCTAGGGAAGGAGCTCAGTGCCCACTCATAAACCCAGCTTCCCAAGACTTGGAATCTCCTATTTGGTATAGCAAACACCAAGAGACGCCAAACTAAAAAGTTACCTGATTTACACTGACGCAATGTAAATAAGAACACTCTACTTCAGGGATTTTCAACACTTGTGCCACAAGAATTTTCAACATGCAATACTTGACTATTTCGCCAGGGGCACTGACCTCTTTTCCCTTCGACTGTTAAATTTAAAAAATGACAACAGCCAGCACAACAACAGACGTCCAATACGAGTGCTCTGTCTTGAACCATAAATATATAGGTCGTATTCTAGAGTTGCATCTTATCAGTCACATCGCATAATAAAGTTATGTCCGATTAGCTAATTATTTTTAATATATTTTTATTATTTCAGAGAGGGCGAGGGAGAGATAGAAATATCAAAGATGAGAGAGAATCATTAATTGGCTGCCTT